>NC_134483.1:321937481-322122956 GCF_040206685.1 Ascaphus truei
AAGTACCCACCCTGGGGCCTCTTTGGTGGGTGCCTATGTGATAATCAGACATTTCTCTATCTGCCACACCAGTGTCCAAAAAATTTGCCAACCATTTTTTTTCCCTTTGGTTCACAGAAATGGAAGGCCCTTGGCGTACAAATGTAAGTGGTATGTACTAAAAATTAATGCTACTTTAATAGCTGCTCAATTATGTATTAGGGGAGTGGTTGGTTGACATCAACGAGTCATACATAAGTGAAGAGTGTTGAAAAAAAATCCCTAATTACAATAAAGTATTGTTGTTGCTGCTTTCAAAAAGACCATTCTTTGTTCCACTAGAAAGCAGGGTTACTTTTGGCAGCTAACTTTATTGTAACTTCAATATAAGTTGAACTGAAAAGGGTCTTTGTGTCTAATTATTAATGTCTCCCGGCTACAAAAGTAGGGTAAACAATTGCATTGAAATTTGTGGGATTTCCCTCTTTGACAGATCTACAGTAGTGCAGTGATTTTGCATCAGTTTTTCCCCAGTTATGCCGCCGATCGGCTTTGATAAATGATCCCCTCCTGTACAGTATGTATCAAGGCAAATGTGCACCATATGTATCAAAGAAAAACAAAACATAGATATCAAAAAGATTTTTTCTATGATATATCTGGTGCAATTTTTTCCCCCCAGAATTGCACCAATTTTGCCTTGATACATAAGGCTACGCTTATAGTGCCGGTGACGGCGACGCAACGACGATGGCGACGTCAGCCTATGGTCGCTGGAAAAATCAAACTGAGATGACTTACAGCGATCGCAAACAAGCCATTGCACCGTCGCGCTTACTATAAGCGCACGCGATAGCGGCAATGCATTTGTTTAGACGCGACGTCGCTGTCGCCGGCACTATAAGCGCAGCCTTAGGGGTATGTATCAAGATCTCCAGGAAACAAAATGGGGGACAAACTGGAGCAAGAAATCAACACCTTATTTATCAAAGCCAAAAATATTGACATATTATTCTTGATCTGGTATAGTTTTTTTTAGCTGGTTTTGCAGCCTGAAGGTTATGGTATAGTACATAATCCCATAGGTCCCAACGTTTATTCTTTAGATATGCAGGACTAGAGTGGCATGCAATGCTTTCCTCTATACCAGGTTCAAAGGTTTAAAATGAGCTGATCTAAAACTGACCCGGCTGCTGGAGCACTGGAATGAGACATAAGTAAAAAGTGTGAAATGTGGAAAAAAAAACGAATGCAAAGAGCTGAAGAGCATGAACTACAATGAGCGGACAAAAGTTCATGCTTTACTACCTAAAGAAGCATTAATGTTTGGATACTGTACAAGAAAATCTGCACATAAACTTCAGTTTTTATATCTCACTATTTTAACAACTACCATTATAGAACAGACATAAAAATATTACTTATTTATGGCTTCAGAGGGCTTCCTAATAAAACAGCTGGGATTTTTTATTGATTAAAAAAAAAATGTACAGTTCATAAAAAAGAGATGCACTTTCCTGCCCAGCACTGTATGAAAAAAATATATAGATATAAAAGGCAGTGTAAAAATGCTATAATATTTTTTACAGTACCTTTGGCATTGGGAACTTGCATGCACCTGAGCAGTAATATGCGTCAAAGGAAGGAGGGTAAATAATCCAATCAATCCAGCCGATGTCTGCAAAATCTACTTTAAGATAGCGTCGTGCACAGTTTTGTGGTTCGTTCCACTGCTTCCTCGCGTTCTTCAGCGTTTGTTCATCAAACTGGAGTTTTTGGCTCTTCTGCCGGCCGCTCTTTCTCGGCTTCTTTTTACCTTTCCCTTTCTCAGCTGGCCGTGCTTGAAGAGTTTTGTACAGTTTCCTTTCATCCCATCCCTCTTCATCTTCATCCTCACTGTACTGATATTCTGCTCCTGGAAGCTCATTGTTTTGTAAAGGCAACAGGATATCGGTGGAGCGTCTTCTTCTGTGCTCAACCAGTCCTGCCTTATGATGTCTCTCTAGTTTGTGGGTTAGAGGATTTCGTTGCCCATGTAAGTTCGAAACAACACTGTCTGGTTCAGATATGGCAGAATCATTGGCATAAACCAAAATGTAAGGTTTGAGACTTAATGTCTGTCTCCTTCTGTGATTTGGAGTATCTAGTGTTATGTTGATTCCAATGAGAGCCTCACCATAGTGCTTTGCCTCACGTAGCAACTGGGTGATATCCTTCCATTGCCAGAAAGGGAAGTCCCGATGGGATGTGGATATGTTGATAACGAAATTGCCCAGGACTCGAGTCTGGCTCTCGACAGAGGTGAAGCTCCACACGGTTAGATCTAAGGTGAACTCCGGCTTCCTGTGTCCATGACGAGGACAGGATAGGGAATAAGGGCATCTATGGCTGGTGTTTTGCAGATCCCCAAGGTAAAAATGTAGGGTAGCTGAAAGAATGTTTTCAGATTTCGTCAGCGAGGTCAAGTTAAAAATATGTAGATTTTTATTCTCTATGTCCCCTGGGGAAAAAAAATGAAAACATATTCAGAAAGCAACATTCAAACTCTGTATTTAGGATTTTAATATCTAAAAAACAAAACATGAAAAGGATGAGCAAAGCGTGGGGGGAGGGGTAGGTCATACAAAATATTAAACAACCTTGCAATATGTTAATCCAAGTAACAAGTATTTCCAGCAAACACATTTGTCCGGCATTCACTAAACCCTGTTAAAGTGGCGTTAATATCACACACGGTAATAACGCGCAAGGGTAGATAGTTAGAGGGGATGCCAATTCTTGGTTAAATTAACCAATCAGATTGGTTAAATCAAGCATCCAAACTGATTGGCTGATTTAAGTTCATGTTAATATCAACCAATTATGTGAGGGTTACAGCTCCACTTTTTTTCGGGGCACATAGAAAAATTCTTTAGTTAGGGTGACCAGATGTCCCGGTTTAGCTGGAACAGTGCCATTGTTTTGTCTTCTGTCCCGACTTCCCAAAATGTATAGAAATGTACGTTTTTTGGCTGGCAGCTGCACTTGCCGTGTCTCCCTGGAAAAATATGGCCACCCTATCTTTAGTACATACCATTTATGCCTAGTGCAGTCCATTTCTGTGCACCAAAAACTGATGGCGCAGATTGAGACATTTCAGGTTAGTTCATTGGTGCACACACGCACAATTTAAAATTACATTTCCGTGTGCCAATTTCGCACCAAAAAAAGCCATTTGTGACACAGTACACAGCCCTTAAAATCTCTTAATGCATGATTGCAGGTTCAGTTTGTATTCAGTTGGCATTGCAACAGAAAGCTCCATTTTAATTTAGCAACGTATACTGGAGCAACAAAATAAAGAAAGATGTAACCATGTTTTACGGCTGAATCATAATTAAAAATGACTATGCAAATGTTTAGTCCTACAAACATGGAATATATCATACATATTGCATTTGAGCTAATATAAGCTTCAATCAGCATTTCAAGCAACATTTTATAACTTCTTTTTTTAGAAGAGTTAAGTGGAAATAGCCGTGTTAGTCCAGTTGTGATAGTGCTGAGTAAATAAGTACTTCAGTATTAGGGGTACCTTTTATATTTGGACTAACAATTGATATTATAAGACAAGCTTTCCAGAGTTCTCCTCTCTTCCTCAGGTCAAACAATGGCTTCCATGAGGAAGAACGTTTCTGCATGTACAGTAGAGATGTTCTGTAGCGGCCGGAAGCGAGATATTTAATACGAGATTTAATGCAGCTATATTTTAAACAAATTCAACTGTGAGTGATATTTACATAACGTATACAATATTTATCTTGCTATTTGTGAGATCTTAACATATTAAAGTGTATAATAACACGTGCTACTGTATATCTATACGGTTATTAAAAAGTAAAGCCTATGATCACCTGGTGGATAGTAATTTTACTTGTTATTACCTGATATAGCCAATGTCATGATCTCCGCTGTAGCATCTTAACCTCGTCCTTTTCTCATGAATACATAAATGAGATACCATGAACTCCATGGACCAAATACATAAATAAGCCTACACAGAAAGTTAAACGTGCAATCATATCCAGCGTATCTATGACCTAAATACATCATATGAAAGAGTAGCTAATCACAAATACTACCCTTTTTTTAAAAAAAAGGAGGAATTCATGCTATTTTTGCATTTTTTTAACACAGGTTTAAAGCAGGGGGTCTCCAGAGCTCAATCCCATTTATTTCAGCTCCGGAGCCACTCCGGGTGAGCTAGGGGGAGCTTGGTAACGTGAACCCTGCTAGCTGAGCAGCTACTGGCACCCCCCTATGGAGGTATCTCTGGAAGCAAGGGTTCTATGGAGCTGAAATTAATGGGGTTCAGTTCCAAAGACCCCCGGCTTCAATCCTATGTAAAAAAAAAACGGCTTGGGTTGTTTCTTTAAAATCTGCTGAGTTCTTAAAGTGACTGCACTTTATTGGCAATTGCCAATTACACAATTGCAATGATTAACTAAAAGGCTCAATGTCATTACTGGTGACCATTTTAACATTGCAATAAGCAGGAGCAGAAACATCAAAGTAGAAACAAACTCTGGAAAAGGAGAGTGTTGACTCTTGTATTTTTTTAATTACATAAGCCGGGAATTATCCTGTAACAAACTACAATAACCAAGGCAGATCTTCTCTAGGAAAATTTTCCATTCGTATAATTAAACATTACATTCATCAATGAGATGAATTGCTGAATTAATGAAGGCATGCTAAATGATGTGTTTTTCAGGCTACCGCAAGTTTTATATACAATGAAAGAGGTGGAGTATGTGCGCGTGAGCTTAACAGCAATCTACTGTAGATGTGGCTCTTTAATGAAGAGAGTTTTGAAGGCTGCCTTAAAGGCAGGGAGGAACAAACAAGCATGATGGTGCAAAGAGGGAACTTCAAATACCAGTTACTAGAAAATCCTCAATGACATGGCAATGAGACTGGGTGGGAGACATAAGGGGGGAGGAGGGGGAGTGGATAGCAGAGGGCATGTAGGGAAAGTGCTTTCACTTGGCAGATTAGGTGTTTGTTCAAAGGATATGGGACCCTTACGTATTTAATTGCTTACTCAGCCTACTGAGATATATATGTGACTGACTAAGTAATAGTAAGTGAAGTCCGATAAGCCGAAAGATGGACTGACTGAAATAGGAAATTACATAGGAAATCAACATGTTTCAGCATTGTGACCATTTCTGAAGGAAAGAGAGGTACCGTACATTTGAACAGTAATACAAAGGATGTATTGAGGGCAAGTAGAGGGAGGAATAAAATATATTACCTAAGAGTCACCCAGCGAGGTGGAGCCAAAGTCGGTAGAGGGCACAGAACTCTCATAACTAAAGTAAGAATCAAGGGATGTGTTTGTGAAAGAGTGTTCCTGTAGAGGGCATCTTTGAGATTAGGGTAATGCATTCATATTTGGACAGATTTTTATATATATATAAGACATCCCTTTGAAAAAGTTGGCCGTGACTGACGAAACGCGCCAGGGAGCGTCATTACGTCAGACGCACTGACATTGAAGTCAATACTAAGCGCTGGAGCGGACCCATCCATGCGCAAGTGCTACAGAGACCTACACCATACGGAACTACTTTCTTGGACTTTCAAACAGCACACCAGCCCTGGAAATCTGCGGGGACGTCGATCCTTCACCAACGGAGCCTGGGATTGCCCCAAGAGCTTGCAGTCTTAACCGGATGGTGGTGATTATTATCACATATGCTTGATTTTATTGTACTTTTGTAAGTGCGTTTTTTACCCCCCCTCCCCCCTTCCCCTCATTAAATCTACAATTTTACGCTATGGGCGTGCGCTCTCTCCTCTTTTTTTCCTTTTATATATATATATATATATATATATACACACATATATATTTGATATATTTGCAGTGTGTAGATGTATAAACATTAGAATGACCACATGAGAAAGGGAGTAGGAAGAGTATTGGTTGGGGGCTAATATCATTGGGACAAGATGTGTAAGAAAACAGAGAAAAGAAGACATAACATATATTCCCAGATACTATGGTATAGGAATAGACAGAATTGGGAAGAAAGGGTGTTTATGGTACTATCTCTTTATCTCTACTGATGTTGTCATACTGAGTAATGTGTATTTGGCTTTTTAGAAAGGGTGTCTGCCATTTGAACAGAATAATAAAAAATTGTGGTGATTTAGGTTAAGGTAAGTGTATAGACAGAATATTATGAAAGTGGTTAACATATGCTAAAGCTCTAATGGGGTAAAGTAAAATGTTCTAAATGACTACAGCACAACAAATAAAAATACTAGGTGTGCGCACATTCGTATGTCTCAGACATGTCTGCAACCCTGCCTTTCCCCATTATCTCTTAGCATAGTGTTTTCACTACAGCCAGGGATACTGGGTAATCACATGCAAATGGGCACTCATAGTGAGCCACTTTTTGCTAGCGCAACCCAGCATTTGTGGAGTTACTGGTTACTAGTGCAATACAGCATTTGTGGGGTTCTGTGTTTAGGTCAACTATGGGTGAACAGACCCTAATGGTACTGTAACTTTCCACAGTACTGCTCACTCCATTCCTGAGGCATGTACTGTATTCAATGTACAACTTGGAAGGAGTTTGTGCTAATAAGTACATCCATCCCATATTATATTCCATTACTGATTCAACAAAAGTTTAATTTGCAGAACGTTAATTTTATAGAGAAGTCCTAGTTGTACAAGACCATGGATACTACTCCAATACAAAAAGAAAACATACTTTTTTTTTCATCCATCTTGCTAAGCTCCCTTCATGGACTGTGACTGCGCCCACACTGGCGAAACTGGCAGAAACACGGACTCTGATGTTAAGAAACACTGGGGAGCTGTAAAGTTGAGCTGTGTGGAAAATATATGTAAAGTACAGCATGTGTACATTCAAATGAACTGGAAACAACCCAAAGAATGCAAGAACCAGGCTCTCCAGTTCATTCATAGACACCATGTGCCTGATCTTTTATAACCTACTCATATGCATGTTTTATTAGTACAGTGCGCCAAACCTTCATCTTGTGCTAGGAATCAGAATGCAGTGCCATCTTAATAATAACACTCATAATAAACAAGGAACACCCTGTTGTCATTTTATTTATACAATTACACTGTATAGGATGCTATATTGAAGTAATGTCCTCTCCAGAACACAGAGCTTTAAACTACTTATTGTCCACAGGTTAAGCCATGGTACATTAATCCAGTCAGGGTGTTAATTGATAAGTAAAGCACTATTCTATTGGATTATAACAATACATTCAAGTTTATTTTTTATTTTTTTTCAGTAACATAGTTTGTACTATGGCTTTCAAAGTTTCTGTGAAACAGGGTTCTTTTGATATATAAAAAAACACAGGTTTATTTTTTTATGTCTGAATAATTTGTCTTCGTTTTGCTGCTACTGTATGCTTTATTAATGCTCATTTTACAAAAACTAAAAAAATCAATCGTACTTTTTTTAATTTATTTTTATAACTGGCGCCGTTTTTAAGTGCTATTATTGCCCCAGCTTTTCACACTTCAGTGGAATTGTTGATTTCCATATTCAGTAGCTAATTTAAAATAAACTCTGAACTGGGTTGCTTGCAGAAAAGCAAAGGTGTAGTTAAAGCAGCACTCCAAGCTGCCGTTTTTTTCTTTCAATATATATATATTTTTCCCTTTATTATGTGCATCAATACAATCCACACATGATAAGTAATTAGCTGTTCATCCTAATTACTGTTTCAGAAGAGGAAAGAGATGTGACTTTGTAAATGGTTGCTATAGAAACACAAAATGCTTGTTACATTATAATACATAAAAAATGTCATTCAGAGTTGTTTTTTTTTTTTTTTTTGCTACAAGTATTTTCTCATAGTACAGAACGGATTTATTTTTTAAAACACACACACACACACACACACATGTAGGGTATTGCTTAGTCTGCAGTTTTAAAGGAATATGGTGGTTGTATCACAGCTTTCTGTAAAAAAAATACTAAATGGATTCAGACAATTCAAATAATTAATGTATAAGAGACAAGAAAGAGTGTTTGCTTTGCATTCATTGGCTGCTTGATTTTATTCATATTACATTTTGAAGCAAGGAGGGGAACTAGTAAAGCGTCAATCCAATGTAGCCCCAGTGCTAGGATCATTTTTGGTGTGCACCTACTTTTCACACTGAAAAAGAGCAGCACAATATGTCAAGATCCTAAAAAGTGTGTATTATATATGCATAATGTAACAATCAATATGTTTTTTTGTGCTGCTGTTAATTTGTTAATCAACTTTTTTGCATTCGATGCAGACTGTTTCATGCAATGAAAGTGACAGAATATGACAGTACAGACAGGGCCGGTGCAAGGGTATTTGGCATTCTAGGCGAACCTTAAGCAGTGAGATCCCTCTGCCCTCTCAAGCCCCCCCATTCCTCCCCCAACCCCCCCCTCCCACCCCACCTGCCCTCCAAAGAAAATATTTTCCCGGATCTTTTGTATGTCAGTTGGACTTGCCCAACACAATCCTCTCTCTCTCTACCCCTTCTCCTTTCTATCCCCCCTCCACCACTCCTCTCTCTCCCCCCCACTCTCTCCCACCACACCCCTCTCTCTCTCCCACCACACCCCTCCCTCCCCCACCATTCTCTCCCTAACCTCCACACCTCTCTCCCCCCCAACCTTTCTTTCTCCCCCCATCCCTCTCTCCCAACCCTCTCTCCCAACCCATCCCTCTTTCTCTCGCACCCCACCCCTTTCTCTCCCACCCCATCCCTCTCTCACCTCCCCAACCCTCTCTCATGCCCCCCACCCCTCTTACCTCCCTCCACCTCTCTGTCATTCCCTCCACCCTTTCAAACCCCCACCCCTCTCCCCCCACCCTCACTCTCTCCCACCACACCCCTCTCTCTCCACCACACCTCTCCCTCTCCACCCTCCCTTCTCTCTAAACTCCACACCTCTTTCTCCCCTCAAACCTTTCTCTCTCCCCCATCCCTCTCTCCTACCCCACCCCCTCTCCCACACCAACCCCCTTTTGCTCCCACCCCACCCTTCTCTCTCTCCTCCACCACAGCTCTCTCACCCCAACCCTCTCTCACCCCCTCCACCTCTCTGTTATTCCCCCACACCCCCTCTCTCACCCCCCTATTATTCCATTTTTACACCCCCCCCTGCCCTTCGTTTTTGCACCCCTCTCCCCCTCCATTTTTTCCTCCCCCTCCCATTTTTGCAACCCCTCCTGTCCCCGTCCCGTCGTCCCCCCCTCCACTGACCTGAATAGTAGTTCCTGCTGCAGTGGAGAGACAGAGATAAGCAGCCTGTTCTGCTCCCAGCCTCTGCTGCTGCCCCCCGACTCTCCCCCAACATGTGCCGCCCTAGGCCTAGTGGTTGCATCGGCCTTGAATACAGGACTATAATCTGATACATCACTTTATAATCTGCAGACCAGGTAATTCCTCATTTCTACTAAAATCACAAGATAATTAACACAGTGCAAAATACCTTGATGTGTTGCCACAAAAAGATGATGTTCAAATTGCCTCTCTAATCATCAATTTATGGAAGAGAGTAAATTGTATCTTCTGGTACATTTCTTATATAAATAAAACTCCCGGCATTTGTGTACAGCTGGAAATTGAAGAGTAAAACTTTGACATGAAAGAACGTCCCCAATGAATGGTATTGGTACAATATACTAAATAATTGACATGACAGGACAACAGGACAAATTACTACCAAATATGCTGCTTGAAGTCAATTGTGGCTTTCGCTAAGGGCAAACCGGAGCAACTGCCCACACTGTACGGGCCCCCCAAATTGAGTTAATGCTGTGCTATTTACATGACAGCTTATTTTAGTGTATGTTTCTAAGTGTGATTATTGTTCTAATAGTGAATATTAATTACACTGAATGTATTATGATACTTTCATTGTCGCTTCATCGACAGGGTAAAGTGAAATTTAAAACAGAAATGCAAACCTACAAAGGGCCCCCAATGACTCTCTTGCCCCCAAGAAGCCTCAGGCCACCAGAATGCAGTATACATGTACTACTAAAGCAATCTGGATTTATTATCTGTGCAATGATAATAATGTATCAACTACTGCAAAAGACTGCAAACATTTATTAGCATCACTTTGGTGCCTAAAACCACCTAAACAATATCCTATGAGGCCAATTTCCACTCTCTCGCAAATATTTATGCCCTATTCATTTGAGGTTTTAGGTTCCCTATTTAAACATGCTGTGAAGCAGTTTCCCCAGGGCGGAGAAGATTATAGTCCCATTCATTTAATGGAGATGATCAGAGCCGTTTTAACAATATTTATGGCCCTGGGTTAAGTGTAAATTGTGGGCCGCACCCACAAAGGTCACATGTAACTACAAATACAGTATGTTTTTAATTGAACAACATTCAAAACTGTTATTGAAATCCTGCAAATATTACTACAAACACAACATTTTATTTATCTACTTGTGTCTGTATTTTTGGAGAAACATTATCTTTGAATAAAAAAAACATATTAAAAGTTAGGCAACAATATACTGTTGTAATCACACCCCCCAATTTTATTTTTTAAACAACTAATAATTAAGTAATGTTTGCTGTGTTCAGCTACAACTACGAATTTAAAATAACATTTTAGGCCATAGTATTTGGGGAGCCTCTGAAAAGTCAGGCCCCTGTGTACTGCCCAGTTAGCCCATGCCTGAAGATGCCACTGGAGAGGATTTATTCTCCAGCACTGGGGAGCTGCTTTACAGCCACTATTAAACAGGGCCTAATTATTCTATAACTGGAAACAATAAGTGACCAGTAGGTGTCACTGCATTCTAAACCATTCAACAACCACAGTGCATAAGCCACAAGTTAATAGCTTAATCCAGTGGTTTTTGGTTAAGGCAGGGGGGCGCAAACTTTTTTCCCTGTGCCCCCCCCCCCTGCCGGATGTCCCCCTCTCTGCGCGCCTCCCTCCCTCCTCCTCCTCACCTTGATTCCCGGCGTCTGGACGTCATGATGTCACGTTGCCATAGGAACATGACGTCACATGACCCCGCAGCGTCCTTTGATGCCACGTTGCCATGGCGACCTGTCTCCAGGTGCCGGCTGAATCACGGTAAGTGAGGTTTACAGCAGCCCTGCAGCCCCCGGCACTTAATTTAAGTGCCTTCGGGAAGTGCGCGGGGCCTCTGTAAACCCCGAACCCACCGCCGGTAATCTCGCGCCCCCCACTTTGCGCACCGCTGGGTTAAGGAACCCTAGAATTAGATTGTGAAATTCTGGGGAACCCCAACTCTCTCTCCCTCCCCACACCCCGTCTCTCTTCATGCGTCTTTCCCTCCCATCCAGTCTCTCTTCCCCTCTTATACTCCCCTCTCTATCTTTTCCCCATTACACTCTCTCCCTCTTCCCCTCTTATGCTCTTTTCCCTCCTTACACCTTCCCCCCTTACACTCTCTCCTTCTCTCTTCCCCCTCACAATATCCTCCTCTCTCTTCCCCCTGTACATGCTCCCCATCTCTCTTCTTCCCCCTCACTCTTTCTTTCCCCTCTCCCCATACACAATACCCCTCCACCCTTCTATTTAAAAGACACCCATTCCCTCTTATCTTATCCTTCTGTCGACCGGAAGTTGGACACGATTTAGGAAGAGGGAGAGGAAAGATCGCAGTGACCGGGGTGCTGCTGAGATGGGAAGCCGCTGGGGCAGTGCTACATGGGGTGCTGCTGAGCTGGGAAGCCTCTGGGGCAGTGCTACATGGGGTGCTGCTGAGCTGGGACGCCGCTGGGGCAGTGCTACATGGGGTGCTGCTGAGCTGGGAAGCCTCTGGGGCAGTGCTACATGGGGTGCTGCTGAGATGGGAAGCCGCTGGGGCAGTGCTACATGGGGTGCTGCTGAGCTGGGAAGCCGCTGGGGCAGTGCTACATGGGGTGCTGCTGAGCTGGGAAGCCTCTGGGGCAGTGCTACATGGGGTGCTGCTGAGCTGGGAAGCCTCTGGGGCAGTGCTACATGGGGTGCTGCTGAGCTGGGAAGCCTCTGGGGCAGTGCTACATGGGGTGCTGCTGAGCTGGGAAGCCTCTGGGGCAGTGCTACATGGGGTGCTGCTGAGCTGGGAAGCCTCTGGGGCAGTGCTACATGGGGTGCTGCTGAGCTGGGACGCCGCTGGGGCAGTGCTACATGGGGTGCTGCTGAGCTGGGACGCCGCTGGGGCAGTGCTACATGGGGTGCTGCTGAGCTGGGAAGCCTCTGGGGCAGTGCTACATGGGGTGCTGCTGAGCTGGGAAGCCTCTGGGGCAGTGCTACATGGGGTGCTGCTGAGCTGGGAAGCCTCTGGGGCAGTGCTACATGGGGTGCTGCTGAGCTGGGAAGCCGCTGGGGCAGTGCTACATGGGGTGCTGCTGAGCTGGGAAGCCGCTGGGGCAGTGCTACATGGGGTGCTGCTGAGCTGGGAAGCCTCTGGGGCAGTGCTACATGGGGTGCTGCTGAGATGGGAAGCCGCTGGGGCAGTGCTACATGGGGTGCTGCTGAGATGGGAAGCCGCTGGGGCAGTGCTACATGGGGTGCTGCTGAGATGGGAAGCCGCTGGGGCAGTGCTACATGGGGTGCTGCTGAGATGGGAAGCCGCTGGGGCAGTGCAACATGGGGTGCTGCTGAGATGGGAAGCCTCTGGGGCAGTGCTACATGGGGTGCTGCTGAGCTGGGAAGCCGCTCGAGCAGTGCTACATGGGGTGCTGCTGAGCTGGGAAGCCTCTGGGGCAGTGCTACATGGGGTGCTGCTGAGCTGGGAAGCCTCTGGGGCAGTGCTACATGGGGTGCTGCTGAGCTGGGAAGCCGCTGGGGCAGTGCTACATGGGGTGCTGCTGAGCTGGGAAGCCGCTGGGGCAGTGCTACATGGGGTGCTGCTGAGATGGGAAGCCGCTGGGGCAGTGCTACGTGGGGTGCTGCTGAGATGGGAAGCCGCTGGGGCAGTGCAACATGGGGTGCTGCTGAGATGGGAAGCCTCTGGGGCAGTGCTACATGGGGTGCTGCTGAGCTGGGAAGCCGCTGGGGCAGTGCTACATGGGGTGCTGCTGAGCTGGGAAGCCGCTCGAGCAGTGCTACATGGGGTGCTGCTGAGCTGGGACGCCGCTGGGGCAGTGCTACATGGGGTGCTGCTGAGCTGGGAAGCCTCTGGGGCAGTGCTACATGGGGTGCTGCTGAGATGGGAAGCCTCTGGGGCAGTGCTACATGGGGTGCTGCTGAGCTGGGAAGCCGCTGGGGCAGTGCTACATGGGGTGCTGCTGAGCTGGGAAGCCGCTGGGGCAGTGCTACATGGGGTGCTGCTGAGCTGGGAAGCCTCTGGGGCAGTGCTACATGGGGTGCTGCTGAGCTGGGAAGCCGCTGGGGCAGTGCTACATGGGGTGCTGCTGAGCTGGGAAGCCTCTGGGGCAGTGCTACATGGGGTGCTGCTGAGCTGGGACGCCGCTGGGGCAGTGCTACATGGGGTGCTGCTGAGCTGGGAAGCCTCTGGGGCAGTGCTACATGGGGTGCTGCTGAGCTGGGACGCCGCTGGGGCAGTGCTACATGGGGTGCTGCTGAGATGGGAAGCCTCTGGGGCAGTGCTACATGGGGTGCTGCTGAGATGGGAAGCCGCTGGGGCAGTGCAACATGGGGTGCTGCTGAGATGGGAAGCCTCTGGGGCAGTGCTACATGGGGTGCTGCTGAGCTGGGAAGCCGCTGGGGCAGTGCTACATGGGGTGCTGCTGAGCTGGGAAGCCGCTGGGGCAGTGCTACATGGGGTGCTGCTGAGATGGGAAGCCTCTGGGGCAGTGCTACATGGGGTGCTGCTGAGCTGGGACGCCGCTGGGGCAGTGCTACATGGGGTGCTGCTGAGCTGGGAAGCCTCTGGGGCAGTGCTACATGGGGTGCTGCTGAGATGGGAAGCCTCTGGGGCAGTGCTACATGGGGTGCTGCTGAGCTGGGAAGCCGCTGGGGCAGTGCTACATGGGGTGCTGCTGAGCTGGGAAGCCGCTGGGGCAGTGCTACATGGGGTGCTGCTGAGCTGGGAAGCCTCTGGGGCAGTGCTACATGGGGTGCTGCTGAGCTGGGACGCCGCTGGGGCAGTGCAACATGGGGTGCTGCTGAGATGGGAAGCCTCTGGGGCAGTGCTACATGGGGTGCTGCTGAGCTGGGAAGCCTCTGGGGCAGTGCTACATGGGGTGCTGCTGAGCTGGGAAGCCGCTGGGGCAGTGCTACATGGGGTGCTGCTGAGCTGGGAAGCCGCTGGGGCAGTGCTACGTGGGGTGCTGCTGAGATGGGAAGCCGCTGGGGCAGTGCTACATGGGGTGCTGCTGAGCTGGGAAGCCTCTGGGGCAGTGCTACATGGGGTGCTGCTGAGCTGGGACGCCGCTGGGGCAGTGCTACATGGGGTGCTGCTGAGCTGGGAAGCCGCTGGGGCAGTGCTACATGGGGTGCTGCTGAGCTGGGAAGCCTCTGGGGCAGTGCTACATGGGGTGCTGCTGAGCTGGGACGCCGCTGGGGCAGTGCTACATGGGGTGCTGCTGAGCTGGGACGCCGCTGGGGCAGTGCTACATGGGGTGCTGCTGAGCTGGGACGCCGCTGGGGCAGTGCTACATGGGGTGCTGCTGAGCTGGGAAGCCGGTGGGGCAGTGCTACATGGGGTGCTGCTGAGCTGGGAAGCCTCTGGGGCAGTGCAACATGGGGTGCTGCTGAGATGGGAAGCCACTGGGGCAGTGCTACATGGGGTGCTGCTGAGATGGGACGCCGCTGGGGCAGTGCTACATGGGGTGCTGCTGAGATGGGAAGCCTCTGGGGCAGTGCTACATGGGGTGCTGCTGAGATGGGACGCCGCTGGGGCAGTGCTACATGGGGTGCTGCTGAGCTGGGAAGCCTCTGGGGCAGTGCTACATGGGGTGCTGCTGAGATGGGACGCCGCTGGGGCAGTGCTACATGGGGTGCTGCTGAGATGGGAAGCCTCTGGGGCAGTGCTACATGGGGTGCTGCTGAGATGGGACGCCGCTGGGGCAGTGCTACATGGGGTGCTGCTGAGCTGGGAAGCCTCTGGGGCAGTGCTACATGGGGTGCTGCTGAGATGGGACGCCGCTGGGGCAGTGCTACATGGGGTGCTGCTGAGCTGGGAAGCCTCTGGGGCAGTGCTACATGGGGTGCTGCTGAGCTGGGAAGCCTCTGGGGCAGTGCTACATGGGGTGCTGCTGAGCTGGGACGCCGCTGGGGCAGTGCTACATGGGGTGCTGCTGAGCTGGGACGCCGCTGGGGCAGTGCTACATGGGGTGCTGCTGAGCTGGGACGCCGCTGGGGCAGTGCTACATGGGGTGCTGCTGAGCTGGGAAGCCGCTGGGGCAGTGCTACATGGGGTGCTGCTGAGCTGGGAAGCCTCTGGGGCAGTGCAACATGGGGTGCTGCTGAGATGGGAAGCCACTGGGGCAGTGCTACATGGGGTGCTGCTGAGCTGGGACGCCGCTGGGGCAGTGCTACATGGGGTGCTGCTGAGCTGGGACGCCGCTGGGGCAGTGCTACATGGGGTGCTGCTGAGCTGGGAAGCCTCTGGGGCAGTGCTACATGGGGTGCTGCTGAGCTGGGACGCCGCTGGGGCAGTGCTACATGGGGTGCTGCTGAGCTGGGAAGCCTCTGGGGCAGTGCTACATGGGGTGCTGCTGAGCTGGGACGCCGCTGGGGCAGTGCTACATGGGGTGCTGCTGAGCTGGGAAGCCTCTGGGGCAGTGCTACATGGGGTGCTGCTGAGCTGGGAAGCCTCTGGGGCAGTGCTACATGGGGTGCTGCTGAGCTGGGAAGCCGCTGGGGCAGTGCTACATGGGGTGCTGCTGAGCTGGGAAGCCGCTGGGGCAGTGCTACATGGGGTGCTGCTGAGCTGGGAAGCCGCTGGGGCAGTGCTACATGGGGTGCTGCTGAGCTGGGAAGCCACTGGGGCAGTGCTACATGGGGTGCTGCTGAGCTGGGAAGCCTCTGGGGCAGTGCTACATGGGGTGCTGCTGAGCTGGGAAGCCGCTGGGGCAGTGCTACATGGGGTGCTGCTGAGCTGGGAAGCCTCTGGGGCAGTGCTACATGGGGTGCTGCTGAGCTGGGAAGCCGCTGGGGCAGTGCTACATGGGGTGCTGCTGAGATGGGAAGCCGCTGGGGCAGTGCAACATGGGGTGCTGCTGAGATGGGAAGCCACTGGGGCAGTGCTACATGGGGTGCTGCCGCACCGCCGGGCCAGTTGTCCCAGCACTCCCCCCGCAGGCGGAACCCCTGAGGGTGTATGGGGAACCATGGTTAGAAAATACCTTGCTTAACCACTCTCCAGCAGTGCATAGCTAAGTAGGCCTTTGACACGCTTGACCGATGTTAATGAAATATATAGAAAAAAAGCTTACTTTTTCAACACAGGAGTTTAAAGCAGCAATTTCCCCCAGAAGTCTATATAAGTTTAACTCATATAATATTAGCATTTTACTCCCTTAGAATTTCCTGTATTTTTTTTAATAAAAATTTTTAATGTGTAAAAATCCTAATTTTTTAAATCTCTAGTTTCCCAGGTAACAATGGTAATGTTTGGACTGCACTGGCCTCTGGGGAAACTTCCACTTCAGCCCCCGGAGCACTTAATATTTCAAATGCTTAAATCTCCTGAACAAGGCAAGAGATATTAAAAATAAACGCAACTGCTGCTTTAAAGTTTTTCATTAAAAAGTAGGGTAAAAAGTGGAGCAAAAAGAGCACCAGTTTTATGAATGGCAAACTGTTAATCCAATGCTATTTTTGGGCCCTACTTTTGGAACCAGGAGACATTTACACATCCACTAAAACTGAGACACATACACACATGTCCAGTAAATATATAGTGAGAGAGTATGTTGGGGAGAAAGTATTGCAAATATAAAATTGGAATTTCCCCCAGTGTTCCTTACTCAAGAAAATGATCTTTTTATAAAAACTATATTAAAGTCTCTATGAAACTGTACTCATTGTAGCCAGTGACATCAACCCCAGTAATAACACGACATGTCCTTGTATAACTCAGAATATCACTGTTTCATTTGGATTCAGTGACAATTCTAATATGTTGGAATTTATTGTAATTTATTCCACAAGATAGAACAACGTAGCAGGCTACATCTGTGTATGATATGTTAAACAAAATAATTACACAAAACAAGTGAACTAAAGCCAGTGAAATGCTAGATAACAAGGGTCTGATTCTATATGTGCCAGAGTTGCCGATTGGGCAGTTTGGGGCCGAAATTCCTATTGACCCTAAGGGGGTAATTCTAAATAGTCCAAAGCAGTCGTCCAGAACATTTTTAGTTGAAAATGATTGTCGACTTGGACAAGGATTTTCGTCCGAAAATTTCCCTAACTGCCCTTTTGGACAATATAGAATAAGGCTTTAAATTGCTCAAATCATAATTCTGAATAATTAGCAATGGGATTTTTGCTGGAAATGTGCTTAAATAACAGCCAGCGAAGTCCTTTGGACCAACCAAAAAAAATAGGCCCCCTTTCAATATAATCTCCCATTGCACAATTCTGCGATTTAAAGTTATCTTTCCAGTGAGTGCACAAATAAGAATCTCTTAAAAGAACATATCTTCTGAAGAACAGCAACATAACCCGGGCATGCCCATTTTGGATTTTCTTTACAGATTTGCAGACTCACTTACAGGATTGTCAAAGTCAATTATCTGTGAAAAGAAAACCATTGTTTCATCATCTGGCTGCAGTTCCACTTAGATACATAACATCTGCAAAACATCCAAGCCGGGCATGCTCAAGATATCTTGCTGTTCTTTCTGTGCAACAACCAATGCATTGCAGGCCCACCTGTCAGCAAAATGGTTAAAGATTTGCAGACTATTGTCAATGCCAATTATCTGGCTGTGTTCCCACTTAGATACATATGCTACATCTGCTATAATGTGAGAGCACTCCGCCCTGTAACTACCAATTTTAACTATTCTTTAATTGTTTCTAATAAGCAGCTGTGCCTCAAATGGCTTAAATTAAGATCTAAAACCCGTATTCTATCAATTGTGATGGCGTCAATCCGGTGCTATCACATGGAAAGTCCCATTGAAGTCTGTCCTGGGACCTCTTCTCTTTTCTCTTTACACACACTCTCTAGGTGACCTAATCACATCTCTTGGGTTCAAATATCACCTCTATGCTGATGGCACACAAATGTACTTTTCTACCCCTGACCTTACACCTGCTTTACAGATTAAAGTTTCTGAATGTCTCTCGGCTATATCATCCTGGGTGGCCCTCGCCGCCTTAAACTTAACATGGCAAAAACAGAGCTCCTCATACTTCGTCCCAAACCTGGGCCTATTTCCTCCTTCCACATTACTGTTGGAAGTACTATCATACACCCAATAGCCCAAGCCTGCTGCCTAAGGGTCACACTGACTCCTCTCTCACATTCTCTTCTCACATTCAAAAGTTAGCAAAAAAACTCTCGTTTTTTTGCCTCCGCAATATTACCAAGATACACCTTTTCCTCTGTTGCTCGACTGCAGAACATTTGACACGGATCCTCATTCTATCCCGTCTCGACTACTGTAACCTCCTGCTGTCTGGCCTTCCTGCCTCTCACCTGTCTCCCCTACAATCTATTCTAAATGCTGCTGCCAGAATCACTCTACTATTTCTGAAATCTCTCTCAGCATCTCCCCTGCTTAAATCCCTCTCCTGACTTCCTATCAAATCCCGTATTGATAATGTGTGTATCAAAGGGGGACTCCATTTTGTCTGCTACACACTACTCTCCTATTCACTTTTTTGCTCCTCCTTACATCTCAGCCCTAATTTCTTGCTATACACCATCCCGACTCTTGCGTTCTGCTCAAGGATGTCTTCTCTCTACCCCTTTTGTATCTAAAGCCCTCTCCCACCTTAAACCTTTGCCCCACACCTCTGGAATGCCCTTCCCCTCAATACCCAACTAGAACCCTCTCTATCCACCTTTAAGACCCACCTCAAAACACACCTGATTAAGGAAGCATACGAGTAGCTCCATGGCTGATAATTAACACCTCATACATTAACCTTGGTCCCTTGCAAACGCACTTACCAGAACACCCTCCTACAGTCTCTGTACGTTCTTCCTACCAACAAATGAGATTGTAAGCTCTTCGGAGCAGGGACTCCTTTTCCTAAATGTTACTTTTATGTCTGAAGCACTTCTCCCCTTTTATGTGTTATTTATATTATGTATATGATTGTTACGTATATTACTGCTGTGAAGCACTATGTACATTAATGGCGCTATATAAATAAAGACATACATACATAAATACATACATACATACAGCTCAACCCCGTTATAGTTCGATCCACTAAAACGCGGATCCGCTTATAACACGGTGTGAGCGTGACGCCGTATTTTAAAAGCTAATTTTTTTTAAGCTTTATTGCTAACAGATGGATGGACGGACAGACACACACACACGATACTCCCCTGCACATCACATCCCATCCCCCCTGCCCATCACATTCCCCTTTCCTGCACATCACCCCTTCCTCTACATCACATCCCCCTGCCTGCACATCATCCCCCCCTTCCTGCACGTCACCCCTTTATGCACATCACATCCTCTGCCTGCACATCCCCCCTGCCTGCACATCACCCCCCTGCACATCCCACCCCACCCCCCAGCCCCTCATATCCCCCCTTCCTGCACATAAACACACAAACATACACACACACACACCTCTCCATCCCTCCCTGTACCTCCACTGGGGGGAAGGAGAGAAGGGAGCAGGTTCCTGGCTGGATGACTCACAGAGACAGCTGACATCCCGACCCAGACTCATTGAGATCCTCCCCCCGTTCCACCCCCCCCTCTCGCAGACTTACAGCTTCTCCTGCACAGCACACAGATCAGCTGCTGGTGCAGATGCCGGGTGAGTGCTGCGTGGGGCTGCCGCTGCAACACTGCATTATCCCAGCTCTCCCCCTCTGGCGGATGCAGAATCCCTGATCGCGGCGGCCATTTTTTTAAATCGCGATCCCGGTTATAATGTGGTCGTATTGGGTGGACCCCGAGGACCGTGTTATAATGGGGTTCAGCTGTACATGAATACTCCGGTGCATAGATAACACTGCAAATAAATTCCTCTATGGAAAAAAGCTATAAAGCTAAAAAGATCTAATGAGGACAGCAATATATAGTCACAAAATATACATTTAATATAAATTTCACATAAAACTTTTGTAACTGAACTATATAGGTACAGTATATAAGCCAAAATAAAATGCAAAGCAGGTGGCGAAACGTGTGCGTCAAGGCTCCATTGTCTGTCCAGGATCCTGCAGTGTCCACAGCTGATATACCCTTCCCTGCTGCAGTTTCAAGTTTGGCGCTCATACTGCTCATGAAGCATGCGCACTGTGGCGGTTACACTTATCTAAACCTACTACGAGCGTTCCATTTGCAGACGTCCAGCTACTGTCTATTCTCACTTGGACTAGTGCTAAGTACCTTTGGCATTGATTGTTGACATCTGTCTTTTACTCTGCTGCATGTCTGTGTTTGCATATACAACTTACATAATTAACTGTTTATTCATGTCTGTGCATCCACCTTCATATGCATTTGCCTTAGAGTGCTCACTATTGGTTCTCATGACCGGCCGGTCCAAGTGTTAGGAAGCAACAAAGTTCTACACTTTAGGGTTTGTTTCTCTGACCTTCAATCTAGTAGCTCACTTAATCCATTCAGCTACATTTGGCACATTCAGCTCTATTTCAGCTTTTTTGCTTTCATTTGCTAGCTATTAGCTGTTGGATCAGCATGTTTCTTATTTGCTGGATGTGTTTATGCTTATGTTTGTAGCTCTGTGTATTTCAGTATTAGGATTCAGTTTTAGCCAGCTTTGTGTACACTGCAGATCTTTTTTCTTTGTGTTTAATAAATTTTGATACTTTTGTACGCTACAGTGCTATTTTGGGTTTCTATTTTTCTTTTTTCTTGTTTTTATATATATATATATATATTTTATATATATATATATATATATATATATATATATATATATATATATATATATATATAAAAAGAAAAAAGTATAAGGTGCGCAAAACTGATTTAAAATAGTGTTGCAATGATGTCTCAACTCAGACGAAACTAGTAGGGTGAGGGTGTCTTAGTAGATCTCCCTATTTTCTGTTATATTCAGGACTTTTAACTGTCATTCTATTTGCTGTAAAGCCTTATTTAAAGGCTATTGGGACTGTTATATCAATATCAGAATTAAGCCCTGTGGCTAATCTCACCGAGTGAACGGAGTCAGCGGTATCCCTGTTTAGGGGAGTGACGTCACCATCAGAGGACCCGTGCAACTGCTGATTACAGCTGAGCAGTGACGCTTCCACGTCCGAGCACACAGACGGAGTGAGCGGTTCCTGAGATTATAAGCCCCTTTGATGCAGCGGTTTGAAAGCATTTTACTGATATGCCTGTTATTTCTGCTACATTGTAAGTAGCCTCTGTTGCTTGCGCAATAATTTTATTCATAAACGTACTGCACCATATTAGTATCTTTTTCATTTATAGGTACATCTCGTTGTGGAATTCGAATATAGGACTTGTTCACGTATTTATCCTTCAGGTGTTGTATATCCATGCACCTGTGTCTCTGATTTGCGCATTTTGTGGGTTTTTTTTGTACTATATATATATATATATATAGTTTTATATATATTATTCTAAGCCAGGGTCACGTGTGATGTGTGAATTGCCCCAGATAGCATTAACTCAGCTCCCTTTCCAAATCACTCCAAGTCCTATAATATTTCCTTCACTTTATTGGAAAAGCAGCAGTAAATACAGGCACTTGTGGATGATGTGTAGCAGTAATTTGTAGTTAGAAACAGGTAGAAAGAGATGGCCTTGCCATGGGAGTATAATAGAGATGGGTGCTGTACTCGCTGTCTCCAGGGTGGAAAAAGAAGTGAGGAGCAAGGGTCACACTAGAAGTGAGATGGGACATACTACTGTCAGCAAAGACAGGGGGGAGGACAGAATAGCCCATTCTGAGAAGAATCTCAGAGGTTGCTGTAGCAACTCACTGGTTACATGCTCAGAGGCAGAAAGGGCAACATATTGATACATCACACAGGCACAGAGTGTGTGTGTGGAACAAATGCATGCAGCTGAACTTAAGGAGCTGACAAGCAGAAGGGGGGTCAAACAGAAATATGATTCTTGTTCTATGACACTCCCCATCTGGTATCTGGAGATACCACTATATAACTGGAATATGTGGAACATATGTGCAATGCATGAAAAGATAACATCGTATTCACAAAACAATGCGAATGTCCGTGTCCACACAAGGATGTGATACCGGCCGGTATCACTGGCTTCAAAGTCCCTTGGCAAAGGTTCTTTGGCAAAGGATGCCAAGCGGATGCACCGGTCCAGGTTAGCTGGGTGCACCACAATGTCTTTTGCAAAAGTCTCTGCTCCTGTTTCTTCTTAGATTTGTGAGAGAACAGTCCTTTTATCTCTGTAGTTTTCTCTACAGAGGGAATCACCTTGTGGATGTGCCAGTCGTGATAGTCTGTCACTCCATCACCTGATGTTTGACGGAAGGTAATGGCTTCTGGCTCCTTGAGAATCAGCACTCCTGGAAGACTGTCTGACAAGTCTGGCCCAGTGCGTAGGGCGTCGTTTGGAGGCTTCCTGGTGCTGAGCATTGGAGCTGAATGTTGCCCAGATCTGACCGGGTTTCTGATGGTGGTGGACAGATGATGGAAAGTACCGACATTCTTCACCTTCCTTCCGTGAAGGTGCTGGCTTTGCGTGGCCGCTAAGGAATGTCTTCTGGATGAAGGCCACAAAGTTATGTTTTGTCTCCGGTTTCCTTTGTAGGTCGCAGTGGAGCAAAGTGAGCCTAGAGATGGCATGTGCTCTGTTGTTTGGGAACCGTCTTTTTGGTGAACGGAATGATAGCGGGGTCACCCAACTGCCCGATCTGTCCTTGAAGAGCTCCTTATCCATTACCTTCTGGAATTCTCCATCTTCCATCGATGGTGTTTGTTTGTTACCGTCCCTTGTTGTCTGGAACGCTGTGCACCCTAGGTCATCGGAACGTTTCTCTTGCGCGAGAACGTCTCCACGTATTTTGGTGAAACGCTTTTGTGTCTCTTTGTTAACTGCCGTCAGGAGGTTATTTTCTCCCTGGACATGACGAAGAACAGTCTATTTTGCCCTTGTAAATCCCTTTATGAAATGTCTCTGCAACTGTCTCTTTTTAGACGTGTGAGAGGACAGTCTTTTTGCCCCGTAGCTTCACCTGCAGTGTGCAATCTTTTGCAGCTGCACCAGCCGTGGCGGCTGGCTGCTTTGCCACTTGGTATTCTGTGGAGAGGAATGGCTGTATGTCTTAGCTATGCCATTGCTCGCAGGAGGACCATCCGATTGTTTATTGTCTTTTGGACGATCCCTTTGTCGGGCACCTTCAGGAGGTTTCTTTCTTCCTTCAGTGAAGTCGACTCATCATCCTTAGTTGTCTGGACTACTAAGCATCCTAGGCCATTGTCACATCCCCCTGATGTGAAGATGTTTTTGTTGATCTCAGGGGTATGACCTTGTCTCTTCTCCTCACTTGGTGTGGGAATCTCGTCCCTGTTTGCCGCCATGTAGTTGCACGCGATGAGTGTGGCGAGAGCTATCTTCACTCTGTTATCCACTGAACGTATAATGTAGCCGTTTCCTCTTCTCCCTGTTGTCTCAGTTGACCATGCACAGGTTCTGAGGGTGTAGAGTGAGGCATTGTCTTGTGCGTTGAATAAGTTGAAGAATTCCGTCTTCGCCAATGATCTGTTACTTTTATCGTCGAGGATTGCATACATCCGGATAGCCCTCTCAGGTTGTCCCTGGGGGTGCACTGCGACAAGGCATATTTTGGAGCAGGATATTTTGTCACTTCCTTTTCCGCAAACCTCGGTGCACTTAGACGTGAGATGTTGGCTCTCCTTCCTCCCCGCCATGCTCTGCTACGGAGGATGGGTTGTTGAGTTGGTGGAGTGTCAGCGCCACTGGATGTAGAGATGTTACGTGCTTGTCACTTTTGCACACTGCACATTTGATGGCTTCTTTACAGTTCTTGGCTAGGTGAGTCGTGGAATCGCAGCACCTGAAGCAGACTCCGAATTCTCTGAGTAACTTCTTGCGTTCCTGTAGGGACTTCATCCTGAACCCAAAGCATCTGTTAAGTGGGTGTGGCTTCTTATGTATGGGACATTCCCTGTTTGGGTCCCTTGGTTTCTCATCTCCGGCGACCGACTGATCGGGAGTAGTTTGGGTCGTGGGAGACACGTCCGTCCTGTGGACCGAGATGGGTATTCGAGTGTTACCGTATCTCGAAACTGGTCTCTCATTCCTCGGGTCGCTTGCACTGTGTGTGGTCTGTGCACCCAAGATGAAACTGGGATTGTTCCTTGTCCTTGCCGCTTTGCAGATGAAGCTCAAGAAGAATGAGAAGGGAGGGAAGGCGACTTGCTTCTCCCTTTTGTATTTGGAGCCTTGTGAAATCCATCTTTCTTGGAGGTTGTAGGGTAGCTTCTCCAAGATGGGTCTCACTCCACGAGCTGAGTCTAGGATGTTGAGACCTGTTAAGGAATGGACTTTCCTTGCAAACTCCAGCTCTTGCAGCAGGTCCCCAAGCTCTCGTAACTTTGAGTAGTCTCTAGCTGTGATCCTGGGAAAGCTGTCGACTCTCTTGAAGAGCGAATCTTCGACTGCTTCGGAGCTACCATAGCACTCTTCTAGCCTTTCCCATACTAGGTCGAGACCTACTTGGGGGTGGTTCGCGTTTGCCGTCCCGAGTCTCTTCGCGTGCTCCTTGGATTCTTTTCCCAGCTATTTGGATAGCAGGCTGAGCTCTTCCCTTGCTGAGAAGCCCAGGCTCTTGATTGCATCCTTGTACGTAAACTTCCACATTCTGTAGTTCTCAGGACGGTCGTCAAAGTTGGTAAGTCCTGTTTGCACCATGTCACGCCGGATCATGTACTTTGCAATGTCTGTCAGGCCTGAGGCATCGGCGTGTTGGTCGCGTTCTGAGGTAGTTGCTGGGAGGGTCCATGTGGTTGCCTCTTCCTTGGCGTGGATGCGTGGTGACTGCTGGTCAGTGTGAGGGGCTGTGTTTTCCCGAGTGGGTGTGCCTGGATTGCGAGCCTGTTGTAGTGCATCCGTGTGCGCGCTGGTCTTCGGTGTCTGTGGAGTCACTCACGTCATGTTGAGATGGTGCGCTGGTGTTTATGCTAAAGAGGCTCCTTACATAGTCCTCAGTGTGTTGGACTGGATCCTCTGAGGCTATCCGTCTGTACGGTTGCTCCCCGCCGTCCTGTCTCACAGCAGCTTCTAAGACTTCGGCTTGGGCTATGGTGGCGGCGTCTTCTTTGCTTAGAGCTTCTAGATCCGCATCCAATTCGGCCTTTCTACGCGCAGCAGCGGCATTGGTGGCGGTGGCACTGGCGGCGTTCTGCTCCTCCTCTTCTATGCGCGCTCTTTCTGCCCTTACGCTGCCTCTCTCCGACCATATTCGGCCCTGGCACGTGCAGGCTCTGGTGGCTCGCGCCTTGGTAGCGCTTGCGCAAGACACATTAGATTGCGCTGATCTTGCTGACCTTGACGAGTGCCTGGATGCGCTGGAGCGCTGTGATGCGGTCTCCAGGAGGAGCTCTTTTCTCTCGCTTTGGGCGTCCGTGATGGCGGTTTGCACGCGGCTGTCACGTGTCAAGTCAATATTATGCTGTAAGTCCCTTTCTTGTAGGCTTTCGCCGGTGTTAGCCCTGGCCAAGTAAGTGACGTATGCCTCTGACAGCCGTTGGTAGCATGAGTGATCTATCTTTAATTGAGTTATTGCCTGCTCGAGCTGTTGTACAGAATTGCCAGCGCCGGCGACATTGCGTATTACAAATGTGGTTGTTTCCCAGGCCTTCTCTAATTTAGCGCGGTGCGCTTCAATGTCAGTCTCATATTTTTCGTTGGCCTTTTGTGTCAGTGTGACTATCCGTTTAGGCCTTGTGTCTGCCTGCGCCTGTTGCAGTTGCGCAGCGGTCTCTGTGTCTGAGTGATCACTCTCCTGCATGGTGTTTGGTGAGGATCTGAGTTCTAACCATGCTGCAGGTGTTTGTAGGCCTTTAGCCAGTGCGTTTGGCGTGCGGTCTGTTTACCTGCGTCAGCGATGGATGACTGTCTCGGATAGTGCCGGTAGGTGTCCTGCAGCGGTAAGCATAGGGGTAGCTGTACTTACAGGTGTCCGGTGGCTCTGACCCATGTCCTGGCGGTGTCCGGTGGCGTGGCCCTTGGTGGCGCTAGCCGTGGGAACGTGCGCAGTTTAGGTGAGATGGTTATTCCTCACTGTCAGGTGTGCAGAGGATGGATTCAAAGACAGAAAAGAGCAATCAAAGTTCTGTGTATAGTGCACTGTTTGACTGCAGTGCTGGAGCCTTGAGTGTGAGCTGCAGGCTGTGTGCAGTGTAAGCTGCTTGCTGTTTGTAAGGCTTTTGCTATAGAAAGTCTGAGCTCTTTATTAGCAATGTAAAGCTGCTTGCTTGTCTTTGCATAAAGCTATAGTGTTTGCTGTATAGAAGCTGGTGGCTCTGTGTAGCAATGTGGAGCAGTATGCTTGTACTGTGGTGGCGAGAGACTGCTGTTTATTTGCAGTGTAAGCTGCTTGCTTGTTACTTTAGCATAAAGGCTGTGGGTAGCAGCTCCTCTGTGTGTGTCCTCAAAGCACACGGTCCTCTTTCTACTATTCTGAAGCCAGGGTCACGTGTGATGTGTGAATTGCCCCAGATAGCATTAACTCAGCTCCCTTTCCAAATCACTCCAAGTCCTATAATATTTCCTTCACTTTATTGGAAAAGCAGCAGTAAATACAGGCACTTGTGGATGGTGTGTAGTATTGATTTGTAGTTAGAAACAGGTAGAAAGAGATGGCCTTGCCATGGGAGTGTAACTGAGATGGGTGCTGTACTCACTGTCTCCAGGGTGGAAAAGGAAGTGAGGAGCAAGAATCACACTAGAAGTGAGCTGGGACAAACTACTGTCAGCAAAGACAGGGTGGAGGACAGAATAGCCCATTCTGAGAAGAATCTCAGAGGTTGCTGTAGCAACTCACTGGTTACATGCTCAGAGGCAGAAAGGGCAACATATTGATACATCACACAGGCACAGAGTATGTGTGTGGAACAAATGCATGCAGCTGAACTTAAGGAGCTGACAAGCAGAAGGGGGGTCAAACAGAAATATGATTCTTGTTCCATGACATTATATATATATATATATATATATATATATATATATATATATATATATATATATATATATATATATTCCATAAACCAGTTATACTCAAGGTGTATCTAAACCTAACTCTAATGAAAAATCTGAATTTGCATCATAAATAAATATTAATGAATGCTTTAATAAGGTCTTATAAAGGAAAACTGCACAATAAGAAACATTAAAGTTGTGTGACGATCCTTTCAATTAGCTGTATACATTTCCAATCAATGACAGTGTCATTCCAGAACATTGAGTACTGGTAGAGGGAACTAATAAATAATAAATAATTGTCCTGAAACAGAGATGAAGTCGATCAACTCATAGACCTCGCATAGAATAGGCCATATGAAAATGAGAAGCAATGCACAGTGATTAATATGAGGGTGCAGCACTGGGAACTTATATAAATAAGTAAACAACACAGTTTTGGGAACTAATATTAAGGAACTAGAGCAATGGGAAACAAAGGTAAATTCATAGCAGCTAATTAATTTGCATTACACTTGTATTATTTTCCATGCTTAAACTTTGCCACTTACATTCTCTGGCAATGGGTCCAGCGGCACATTATTATGTGAAGGGGTTAACTGTTATCATAGTATTGAATATCATGAACTCGCGTTATGGCTACATTCTTATTCCATTGTCAGAAATCAGCACATCTTTTGAACTGAACAGCAACACTTTCACTGTTAATAATGTGTATTTTGTTTTTCATATAAGGCGGACGTAGAATGTTCATGAATTAAATCCATGCTGTGGAGATTCTACAATCTAGTACTCTTTTTTCTGGCTACATTGACTTGCGCAAGTTTACAAAAAGCTTACACTTCTCCGGTTCTTTCCTCTCTCTCGCTGTCTCTCTTGGCTCTCTAATCAATATGGTGCAAAGCAGGTTAAGGCACAGTTAACAACACATTCGCTTCCATTCACACAAAAGGAATGTACAGGTAATGCACTGTTTACTGGGTCTTACCTCACCATATCCAAAAGGGCCCTTTATGAGTTCCACAGCTTTTCTGCTCTTTGCTGCACCAGGGAGTATGTAAACCAGACATCCCTATGAAAAAAATCCTAGATTTTAGTTCTAGGACGAGCTTAAGGTTTGCGGAATTGTCTTTTTTTCCCCATCTGTCTTATTGTGATCCATACATCTCCCCAAAATCCCCTTAGTCAGGCAGTGATGGCAATTGGTGATCCACAAACATGGGGATTCTCCATACAGTACATGTTATATGGGTATTAAAAACATAAAATATCTCTTCTTCAGATGGGCCAAGTTTGTTGGCTAGAAATCACTATGCTGAATCTCCTGTTGGAAAGAAACTCCTGAGATACATCAAAAACTACACCAAAAAATAGTAGGGAATTATGCTTTTTGCTAGTCTCTATGATTGTGTTCCTTATTCACAATGGCACAGTTCAGCTGGTAGTAGTGTAAGGTTTTGGGAATGTGGCACATGACACACGCTTAAGTCACAGATACCTTTATTTCAGAATGATATTTTAATATGGCAGCGACAGGTCACAACTCTTAGGCTGAGGACCCGCTGCGGACGGCCGCGCGCGCGAGGGCCACCAGACCCTTACCTCCTGCCTGCCTGTCCCCGCTGCCTCCTTCCCACGAGGCTCACTACGCGCTGTGACGCGTCAGCCGCCAGGGCATGCAAGAGAATTGCGATCCCGAGCGGTGACGCGTCACGTGGTACGCTGGTGAGCCTATCAGCGCCGAGGGCTGGAGTGTCAGAGCTTCCCCCACCTCCAAAAGGTAGGGGGGGAATTGTGTGTGTGTGTATGTATGTGTATATGTGTTGTGTGTGCTGTGTGTGGGGGGAGCGGACCGGGGGGGACGGACCGACCGACGGGGGGGGGGGCAGAACGGAGAGCGAGCAGCGGAGGGCATGTGTGGGGGCTCGCTGCACCCTCTTGCAGCCCGGGAAACCCCCGCTGCAGCCCTCTGCTCAAACCACACCCCCTCCACCCCCCGCTCCCTACAGACCACTTGTAGAGGTCAATTGCCTCTCAACGCGCCGCCTGCATGCAGCGGGGCCTCGGCCTTAGGAACTTTAAAAACTGAGCTACAGGGGTGCTAGTCACAAGACCTTTGATTAAAATGTTACTAATACCAATCATTACATACCAAGAGACTATTTCAATTCCAACGACTACTCTAATTATATTTAAGAAGTACAGTATGTGTTTTGTGTCGCCACCACAGGGGTGGCATAATTACATTATTTTTCTGATAATCTCATCTGTAAAGCGATCTCTAAAGATTAGTTAAGAAAGAAACATTAGTTGAATGACATTGAGGTGCATGGAAATGTAGCTATTTGGCAATGCTCTTGCAGATTCAATTGCAAACGCAGGAACTGAGCTAAAAAAACCTGTTGCATAAACCTTAACTGCACCTCATCATCACTTCAGTTGACTGATATAATTAAGGTTTTAAAACTCCCCTGCCACTTTCGCCAGTTGTGCTTTGGCTTCCAATAAAGCTGCATGTGAGAAATCAAGAAAAATCAAAACTGAACACCTGCTGCCACCCACAGCCAAGAACCAATATGAAAAGCAAATGCTTTGCAGGGAGGAATAATCCCAGCAATGAAAAAGAACTCCTTGAGGGTACACGATCTACAAACATTATGTTCTGCCAATGTTACAAACTCACCATCAACGCTACATGACCATACTTTTTAGGGGCTGGAAGGCAATCATCACAAAATGATGGGGTGGAGTTAACTTGAACTTCAGGAATTCGTTTTCATTTGCATTTTACAGCTTTTGTGTATGAGGGCACTTTTTGCTGACTTGGTGCTAAGGATGAGCCGAACTATCAAAATCCGTTCCCTAGAATTTCCGGGTCTTTCCCTGCAAAATCCGTTCCACGGTGTAAAATCCGTCAACGGATTGTTCCAGTCTCAACCCGTACGGATTAATCCAAACCGCCATTGGATACAATCTGGACTTTTTTTTAAGACTCTGATCCGCGGATTCCACAATTACTGTAATTGTCAGATTGTTAAAAATCCACACACTCTATAATTAATCCGTCATATGGATTGTCAATGGTAAATAAAAAAAAATTTAAATTAAAAAAAAAATCCGGAAAAGACGAATCACCCTTCTTGAAACTGATCCGCGGACCAAAGGAACCAGTTGATCTGAGGCAGATTCAAATCTGCAAAATAATGTGCCCATCTATACTTGGTACTGCTTGCATTATATTGTATTATGCACATTGCAAGCAACATGGACAGTATTTACTAAGCAGTGGTAAACCATAGGGCACCTAACGTTGCATTCATGCAAATGCACCATAAGGTGTTTTACAGCTTTACTTAGTAAATATGGGCCTATGTGGGATTAACTCCCATTCTAGTGAATAGAAGTTAACGTCTGTTTGGATGTGTTAACTCGAAACAGAGCTTGATGAATTTGGGGCATGTTCTTTAACAGATACCAATGGATGGAACAATTTTACGAGCAAATCAATAGAGCTGCGTTGTCAGGGCTCATAATGTATTTGTTATCAAAATCAGTAACGGGCATCATGCTCCCTGACGTTAACGCAAATACACATAGCTAATGATATGCAAAAACAACAGATTAGTCTCCTTAGCATAGGCATAAGGCATGTTACATTAACACTGCCTTGCATTAGCTTCAAATAATATTATTTGTGTTGTCTGTCTTACCTAAAGGTGGCGTTAGCTCCCTCCAGACACTGAAGTCTGATCCTTCTCACTAACGCATCATTAAATCCCTGTGTTAACTATTACAGAGCTCTATGGTTAGGCTTTGTTAGAATGAACACCTCTTTAGCATGTCATTAGCACTAATATCCATTATAGTAATGCAAGGGCTCCTTATGGCTGAAAAGTGCAGTTAACACTGCATGTGTGAGCTCTGAATATACCTGTTGGCACTCATTAAGGTATATATATATATATATATATCTTTGAATACAGTATACCTGTTGGCACTCATTAAGTCAATAACGGAGCTCTGGGGATCGGAATTTGTGTATTTATTAATGTGACAGATAAAAGTACAGATAAAAGTACAGATAAAACATTCTTCTTGGTACTTTTTAAAGAAAAATATAGCACTGAATTGCTTGATACATTATTTTCGTAGCAGAGCAAAGGTGGTTAAATGCAATCTTCTATTAAATATATAATTGGAGTGTTCAATGCATTATTATATTAGTTCATAGGCTGATACAGTTTAGGAAATCTCCTTTACACGACAGAGAAAGTGTGAAAATGATTTTTATGACCTGCCTCATTCTCCATTAAAGGATTTTTTTACAGTTGTGCAAAATATCTACACTTTTTGTTCCAATCAAACGCATCACAAACTGGCGAAAAATCCAGTTTGTCTCCAGAGCCAAAGTGGCTAGAGAATTTTATTCCCCATGAAAAAAAATGAAAAATGAATGACATTAGAGAGCCAACTAAATGTGTTCTTCTCCCACCCCTCACACAAGCATGACCTGAAAGGCAAAGATCTGCAAAATGTTTTCAATATCAAGAAGATAAGGGAGTTGAGATTCAAAGCAGGTGTTGCATACTGTATGCAAAGCTTCAAATTGTATGTGTCTAAGCAAAGACTTGCAGACTAGTTTAAGGGGAGACGTGCTTAAAAAGTCAGCATATGCTTTTAATAATGTAACACCCAGAAGAAGGTTAAAAGGGTATATGTTATATGTGGGGTAATACACATGTTGTTCGGGCGATGGATGTGTGGGTTCCATTTGTTACATTGGTTAACTATAAGGTTACATTCTGCCTATACAACTGCCAATACGAAAATAATGTATTGTACTGATTGAAATAATAATATATTATCAGTATAAGCTCTATGTAGTGGGAATTCCTGCAAGTAGACACTGCCCTGATTACTTTTCTGCAAATAGGTGTGTACTATATGATACACCTCTTTTCCCTGCAGTACTAGGCTTTCAGTATTGAAGACAGCTTAGGTTGTCCCCGGTGTGCCGCTGCTGCGCGCACTACAGCGTGCACAAGATCCGCTCCTCTATGGTGCCGGGTCCAGTAGATGCCTGCATGCGCATGTAGAGATCGCCATGCGCAACCACATTTTCTAAAAGACAAGGATTTTGTCTTCTCTTGTGGCGACGGAGCGTCTAGCGACGCCACGGTTCAACCAATGAGGGCGGACCAGCCGCGTGACGTCATGTGCCGCGCCCCAGCCACACACACCTGTCACGATCTCCTGCTCTTCTGCTGCAGCTCAACCACAGACAGAGGCTTTAACCCGTGGGTGTGCAGCAGTGAACACTGGGGCCGTAGCCTTAGTCACCTCTCCATAGTTGAAGCTCTGTCAGGCAACTGATAAAGTAATCGGCAAGTGATGGTACTCAAAACAAAGGGAATCTAACAGTCCACCTGTCAATATCTGATTGGTTATTTCTCAGCTTCTCAATGCACTGACTTGATGCGAGATGTCTGAGATTAACTTAACCTATACGTCAGATGCCATTGCGACACTCTTATTGACCAACTTGCTTTTTTCCTTCTCAGTCTCGGAACTCTCTCAAAACTCAGATGTAGAGAACAAGGTTCCTTCCCTTTGAAGGTGAACATTAGTGCAAAACTGTCGCAGAAGTTTGTGAACCAGGCAAAATTAGCCCTTTTGTTTCACGAAAATCTGCAAAACAAATGTCATCAAGCAATGTGCAGGTCCCATGAGCCTAAATTCAAAGCACTTGACCCATTATATAATGTTGTCCAAATTCTGGGGAAAAGTGACGATATTGGCAGAAGTTTGAGAGATTTGACGGTCCGCGAGAAGTCTGCAAAAATGTTAAATTTCAGAGAAATTTGCGATTTTTTTTGTTTGCCAAACACATTTAAAGTTATTCACACAGCTCTACATAGAACCTTAACTTGCTGGAGGAACCAGTGCATTTCACTGAAATCCATTGCAAACTCCAGCTTAGAATGGGATAATATGTTTTTTTCATATTAAACATGCATGCACTGTTCTTGCACTGTTCTTTCTCCTCATATTAATTACTTTTATTACAAGGGTAATGGTGGAGGCTGCCATTTGCAAAGCACTGATTAAGCCAAAGTCTAGTGTGCCAAAACACAGGTTAATGATTCTGTAAGCAGGGATGTGTTAGTATAAATTCCTATAAGAAGTCATGCACATTTTATACAGAAATCTGGATATTTTGTCTGCTCTAACACTTCCCTTACTGCCAGAACATCTGATGGAGATTGAGAACTTTACATATGTCTGGTTTCTAATTAAGACCAGCATTTTAAATACTGTATATTAAGTCATAAAAGGATGATTTCCATGAACTCTCCTCCAACAGACATTCTGCATTGACACTATAGGGGCTCATGTAAAGGATATTTCATGGTTGAAGAACAAAGCAGCTGTAGTTTGCAAAGTAAGAGGGACAGTGTACAGGCAGCGGTGAAAAGGGAGCTATTTTGTGATGTGACACAATTGCAATCTTTATATATAGCCTCTGAGTAAAATGTGTTTATGTGATAAGACGAGAAGGTAGACGTGCTAATGAATATAGACCATCCAACATTATGTGGATATAATAGGTAATACTGTAGGGACCACTGTTGTTCCCCTACTCATGCTTGATGGAGGTACTTCCATGCAACCCATACGGAAGTCCCATAACCTATGCAGCTTACCACACGCAACAAACTTTATGTGTAATAGGTGGTACAGCTGATTTTACAGGAGCCAAAAATATACTGTATGCTGTGTACCTGCTAAATAGGTACAGTTGGAGGGCATGTGAATATCCCAATTGTCTTCAAATGAGGAGCATTTTTAAAAGCATTGCTGGCCTTTCTGGCAGCAAAAGGGCTCTCGTTTGAACCCCTCTATGGGTCTGCAATAGACAGCAGAACATCTCCCTTAGACCACTCCCTTAATAATAGCGGACCACAATCTCTATCTCTACTTTCACATAGCTGTGCACATTTTGCTCTATGAGAAAAGATAAGTGTACTGTATGGCAGAAATCTGTCAGTCAAAGTTTTATAATTATTTTATTTATTTATAAAATGTTTTACCAGGAAGTAATACATGGCGAGTTACCTCTCGTTTTCAAGTGTGTCCTGGCATAGAGTTAAGATGACAAATAATACATGGTTACAAATACATAGTTTCATAAGTGAACAGGATATATACATTATATACAAGACATTGCATGCACAGTTAGAGATAATATATATGATAGGCGTATGTAACAGTTACAGACCAGATTAAAATGTGAGGCAGCTTTAGTTAATAATAGCCCAGGCTCCCTGCTGGTATATAGAGAGGGTACTTGAGCTGCCTGTGGGTATACACCTGCTTAGAAATAGATTCTTGCAAGCACAGGCACTTCACTGTGTGACTCCTTCAGGAGGAAAATGGTCAAAATGTGTTCAACATTTCTCCAAGCCTCGTTAGCTAAATATACTCCCTGTAGCGCAAATACACATCTTAAGTGACTACTGCGAAAGAGAAAATCCTCACTGAGGTTAACCCATTCAAGTCGGTGAAAACAAAAAAAATGCTAAGCCTAGGCAGAAAATGCTTATATGGTCTCATAATAAGTTATTAACAACAGACCTTGGGATAGAAGGGGAAAAAAATGAAGCGTCACTTCAAACTAAAAATGCTAATAAATTGACATTTCCCCAAAAATGCTGCCAAAAGGCTACGTCTCCATGTTATCATGAAAAACATATGCTGGCAGGCATTCCAATTATTCTGTGAATGTGAACATTGTAAAGGGAAATAAACATACTTGTGACACTTTAACAGCTAGCATTAGTTTGACAGATTTAAAGAAATACATGTAACCTTGTACACGTCCGTACGTAACCTCTTCAACCCACTAAAGGTGTTAAAAAATGGGTTTTTTTATTATTATTTGAAAGAAATTTAAACCAACCAGTTCATTGGCTGAGCACTCTCTCCAAACTTTATGGGACAGAACTTTCAGTTAATGAACAAGTTATGTTTGCTGCGCAGATGTGCGTACACTATGGAGATTATGGGGGCAGCACATGCAGATACAGTGCATTGGTATGGAGACCCTGAGCTATTGTAACGTTTTTAAATGTTACTAGAGGCTAAGGTGAATCGAAGAGTAACGCTATTTCATATTAACACAAATTCTGCCCAGGTCTCAAGATTTATCTCTGGCAGCAAAAGATTTAAAAAAACAGGCACAAATTACCAAAAAAAAGACAACACGCTTTTCTAATTATCTGCTGATTTTTTGTTTCCCCAGTTATTTTTGGTACAGTAACTATTGAAGTGCTTCAATATAATAACGCTTAATGCTGTATGGAATCATCTCAGAAAAGAAAAACATGTTCTATAAATGAGCAACCAAATTGGTAGAGTACAGAAGAGTACACACTGTTTAAACCATCAGTAATTGCCAATGTTCAATTTCAGGGGAGGTTACAGCCATGCTACTATAATTTCACTCAATATAACACCAGATAATAATGATCCTCCATTTAAATAGAAAAAATACTACAAACCCTTCTCAGAGCCAAAGTGTATGACAGGTGATATGGGGCAGGGATTTCCTTTCCTATTGTCTGACTTTGTTGCTCTTATTGTATTATAATCCCCTGTTCTATATAGTTTTAGCAAAGCACTGAGTACACTGTGGGCGGTATATAAAGATAAATATACATTTAGAGGAAGGATATACTCCATTATACACTTAGCACTCTAGACTGTGTTACCATCAGTTAGTATTATACGTTTAATTTTGTAGAGCGTTTTGTGATATTAAAGCGGATGTTAAAGTACAGTACTGTAACCATATGGAAAACCTTCCATGTTTACCCAACATCCATAATCCAAACAAAATGTAATGTCAAAGGAGTCTACAGACACAGTTAGTTTATGGCACATAAGACAATAATGTATATGGCATACAGTATGTACCGTTTCAAACTGGTGGTTATAACACCATAGATGAGTTGGCATCGGGAAATAATCAATATATAGTTTATCAGGACTACAACCACAGTAGACGTCTCATAGCACTCAATAGGTGGGATGGAGTGCCACCAGTTAACCCTTACCTGCCACCGACACCTGCATTGTAAGAATTATTAGCCAATACGTTCAATACATGATTGAGGAATAGGTGCACTTCCACTACAGTCCTGGAAAACAGGAGTTGGGTTACCCTTAGTTACAACCAACTGCATAACTTCCAAGGACTATAATGACACACACTGAAGATTAAGAGACCAATGTAATGAAAATGGAAAGTTTACCAGTATGAGGGTAACCCAACCCCCTTTGCATAAGGGCTAGTGATGTGTACCATGGGGCACAGCCTAGCCACCAATACATTATATACTGTACAACTCAATGAAAAAAATATGTAAGAAACTGTAATGTTATAACACTGATGAACCTCAATGAGATGTATCCCCATAATGGCTGGCACTTGAGCCAATTTACTCACCACTCAGTGACCTGAAGCTCCTCACTGTGTTGCAATCCCGGAGTGGCAGCCGGTGCCTGGACGAAGACTCCTTACCCTTCCCACCTCCCCGGTATTTATAATAGAGCCTGAGCATGTGCTCGGACACGGTGTCCCCCGGGGGCAGCAGTGCTTCTGGGTGCCTGAAGGCATCACCTGCTGCTGCTGCTGCTGCCAGGACTTCAGATTCAGCAGTACTCCCTGCCACACTCCTCATGCCAACCATGCCATCCTTTAGCAGCTCCCCAAGCGCCAGGCACAGGCAGCTGCTGCAGCCCACCCACACCAGGAGCCAAGGAGGACACTCTGCCATCCCGGTATATGTATATTAAATCCGAATAGGCAGGTAATAATACAACTATTAATTCAAAGTCATTAAAAAAATAATAATACTTAAAAAGTCCCTGATTGACAAAATGATGAGTACAGGTTGATAGAAAACTGTGTTACCGCAACAATAACAAAAATGTGAATATATTGTTTAAAGTAGCTGACAGGTAAAATCCAGCAACAAAAAAAAAGAGAAAACAAAAATTAACTGTCCTTATTAATTGTATTTAAAGCAAAAATAAAATAAAAAATATTGGGATAATAAATGATTGAAAAAGTCAGATGGTGCAATTTCTTTTTTTGTGATGCCCAGCACTATGTTATGTGAACATGGTGATCCATTTGCTGGTTGAAGTCTCACACAAGTGTCAGGCTGATCAGTCCTTGCTGCCTCTGTGTAAATCTTGCCTGTGCTCCCCCTGCTCTTCTCTGACTTGCCAAGACTTTGACTGCTACAGTATGTATGAGAGGCGCAGCTTGGCCGTGGTTTTGTGTGTGAGTTCAGGGCTGATCCTGTGCGCCAGGCAGCCAATAGCAGGGCTCTCCTCTGACCAACCTGCAAAGCCCGGAGCCAACACAAGCTTATAGTAGTGTGGCTGCTGATCTCCCTCTCGCTCAGTCGTGCCCCTCTGCCTGCTTGTTTGTACTGTATGTGTGTGCTTGTTGCTGGTCTTTAGCTTTCGTTATTTCAGCCACACCTCTCACCTTAACCTTTTGCTGAGCGGGTGTCACACATACAAAGTTGGGACACAATCAAGGAGATCTGAGGGACGTTCGTCTAAAAAGTGGCATTTTAATGAAAAATTGCCTATTATTATCAGCACTGATTAGTCAATAAGAGGCAGATGCAAAAAAAAAAAAAAAAATCAGGGAGATTGGGAAGGTCAGTGATAAAATCAGTGAGTTGGCAGGTCCACTTATTATTATGTTAATAGAGCTGTCTCCTTTACACCCCACTTGCCCAGTTCATATTACTAGACATTGTCTCCTTGATGAAACATGTCATAATGCAAGTCAATCTAAAATGGTGTACAGCCCTAATTATCCTTCTAAATCTCAATTAAAAGAGTTATTGTTTATCAAGCAGTATGTTTCGCAGTTACCCACATTGGCTGGGGGTCTATGTATGTATTAAAGCAGAGGAAAGTATGTTTGTTTTTTTGGAGCAGAGCAGCGGCATATGTAAGATTAGTTCATGACATACAGACTTACGCCATTTCAGATACAGAGGGCTTTTGGAGTAAAATAATAGCGAAAATGAGTGGCGCAGAAAAACGCAGACTGTGATACATCACATTTTAATCTGTGTGCCATGTAACTCCTCCCCAAGGCCGTGATTATACCAGAAATCGCGTTCGTCTGCGCAACGACGCACAGCTTCAAAACAAAACAATCAAATGCAATGAAAGCGCACATACCAATCGCGATGGTGGCGCCTCGACGTGCTACAAAGCTTCTGTCTCATGAAGAGATCTGAGATTTTGTGTTTCACAAGCGACGGCCGCATCACGTGATTTGCATGGCCAATCACAGTGCATCTTAAACAAACCAGGAAGTGATGAACTTGTCATTTCTCCTCTGCAGTAGTTCTACAAATCGCTTCTGCCGGTGCACATGTAGCACTGCTACATCGCTACAATCACTTCACCGGATCGCTATACAGTTTCTGGTATAATTGAGGCCCAATCCTCCTACACTTACCAAGGCACAAGCTGGGGAAGACGGGGCAAGATTGGAGCAAAATGCTTTGATACATAGGTGCCGGGTGAAAATGGCCTCAAATTGCTACACAATTGCCACATAGATCCATGGGGGCTGGAATTCTAAGTGCGGAGTCTGGTGACACAGTACATTTTGACATTATGATAATGTATGCGTGTTCAGATGTTCAGAACGCTCACCCCAAAAATTGTTCCAGCTCTCCTAGACCCCTTATCTGTGAGACGGGCAAGGGACTCATTGCGGAGCAATGCCTCTTTGGCAGATAATGGGTTAAATTGTAATCCATCAGTGTCCTCAGGTGACCACTGGGGACAGAATCAGTTAGTCCTAAATTATAGCCCATCCTAACCAATGGTATTAGTGTGATGGATAACAGTACTTTTTTATTTATAAACATAACCATCCACTTCTTTTTTTATTTTAAACAAAGCTAGCAATCTGCGTGACAATTGTCCCCTCAGCTTCTGTACTTACAGCACAAACATACCATAAAGCTTTTATAAAAATAATCACGTGTTGAAAGAGATTGTCCTGTCCTGTAAACATATACTTACTTAATACAGTACCACTTTGAGCACTGATCCTATTTTCACCTATGGAGGATATTGCTTTAAAACAACGGTCCTTCAAAATCAAGTCGTAACATAAACGTTCTCTCTAAATTGCGCTGATACATTTCTTGGTTTTTAGTTTGTCAATAAATGTCGTTTGTGCTGAATTGTCACCTGTTGATTATTTCACAGGCATCAGATGTTACCATCTCAACTGGGGTTGCCAGGTGGCTTCTCCAAAATACCGGACATATACATGTCCAGTATTACAGTACCTCTCATTTTTTACTGGACAGAGTATCCAAAATACAGGACAGTCCGGTTCAATACCGGACACCTGGCAACCCTAATCGCAACCTCTGCTATTGTAATGAATATGGGTGACAGAGCCCAATTTAATTTCCCTAAGAGACAAATTCTTAGAAAATTAAGTCTCCAGAATGCAATTGTAGAATTTAAAAAGGGGGCTATATCGGAAAACAGCAGCAAAATGACTTCACAATGATAAAGGGAACAAATATGTTTTATATTTTGTATATGTTTTTGCTGCTATAACTTTTAGAGTGCCCTTGTCACATACCCAGCACTAGTCACGCACTAGTTGCATTGTGAATGCTGCAGGAGCGGTCACATGATGCCGAAGTGCCTGAGGTTTGGGCATAGCAGGGCTCGCTGTGCATGGTAATCAGTAACAGGTGGGCACCCTCGGGGAATTCATTAAATTGTAACAAATGGGCGCAGTTACTACTGCTTCATGAGGGCGGTACGGGATCAAACGGATATGTGAGTTTCACATATAAGGAGCTTGCAGAATTGCTCCTGCTGTTTCTGCTATCTGTATGTAATGAACCACTCGCCTCTCTGGGTTAATGCGTTGTGTGATGGAAAACATGGTTCATAAACAGGTACTATGAAAAATGGAGCAAATCCCTTAAAGTTGTGTTGCATCTTTGTATCTCGAAAACTTGTGGCTAAATTTGATTTATTTGTGTTGATATAGTTTCACTTTTTTGCCATAGCACCTTTCATTCTATTGCGAGCACAGAACAAATGTGTTTTGTTTATTGACCTCCAATAATTGTCCCAATTAAATTAGCCATTTCAAATAACTAATTTCCATTTATTGGGGGCTATATTTTGTGATACAAAACAAAAAAAAAAGGTGCAAAAGAGAAAAAACAAAAAGCAAAATCAATTGCAATACAAAATAAATTTATGAAAATCACAGTAACACTTTACAATAAAAATGAAGAGGGGAGATCACATAGATCTAAAAATCCACTCATCAAATACACACATCCCCACGAGGAGTGAAAACCTGAAGTTATTCAGGAACTCACAAGTTCACAGTCCCAGATGTAAAAGAGAAAGAGGGGCCGAGTCCGTGATAGTTATTAATACACAGCTTATCTTAGGGTTAATGTCCTCGTGGTGGTGGTGATGGCAGTTTCCGGGTATCTTCGTCACGATCTCGCTTCACTGTGTGATGACCTCACCACACTGCGTTTCGTGCCTAAATGGCGCTTCATCAGGGGTTTGGCCTAAAAAATCCTGTCTCATATTTATATAGTGAATGGAGAATAGAGAGAGAAACAGCATTGTTTGGGAGATCCTAGGGATATCGCGCACTGTACTTTCTTTATATTTTGTGATAAAAAAAAAAAAAAAACACCAGACAAAATGCAGTGGCCAAAACAAGATAGAATGCCATGGAAACCAGTTATTATTATTGTTTAATTGTAAAGAGCCAACATATTCCCCAGCACGGTACAATGCGGGTACAGAGTTATGTATATTAAACTGAATGACATAACAAATAAGGACAAACAAGCGCAAACAGATAAGTAACACCTCTTCCCCTAGTCAACAGAAGAGGGCCACACCAAAGTGATCCAATGTCTCTTCAGATATTGTTCAGTGTCTTTGTTACCTTATTCATGCAGGGTATGGTAAGAAAACAAGAGAAGGGCAACAGGAACTTTTATTTTAGCTTTATTAACAGGAACACATACAAACTTCTTCCTTAGGGATGCTCAAGCAGCACCCCCCCTATAGAGGGGCCCTATCTTTAGGAGATGCTTGCTTAGCTGTCAAACAAAGTGGCCCTAATACTAAAACATGTAGTTACAGACTAAAGGGACTTACATTGTGTACAACAAGATCATGGTCTGCTCCTGGGATCTGAAACTAGATTGTTTCATCCCCTCATATATACCCAATAGTGACATCACTAGTCAATATGACTACTAGGGTATAACATTCTATTTAGTAGCATTACTTAATGACATCATTAGGCACCTTTAAGAAGGTGGGTGTGCCAAGGTTCTGCCTAGTCATCCTACCCCATGTGATGGATAGAGGTAATATACTGTAGCTATACCTGCAGTTAACTCTCTAGCTCCCTTAAGTAAGTAGGATTCCGCAGGGGTGCTACAGATACAGAAGGTAATGAGGGCCCTGCTTGTGTGAGCTTAGAATCTAGAGCAGTGATTCCCAACCAGGGTTCCGTGGAACCCTGGGGCTCCTTGAAGCAGTCTCAGGGGTTCCTCCTACGGACCACAGACCCCCATCCCCCTGGTGGTGGGGTTTTTCGGTATGTATTTTGTACGGTGTATTGAGTGAGAGTGGGGTAATTAATGGAAGGTAGGGGCAAGTGAGAGAAGGGAGGGGGGCGGGAGGGAGTGAGTGAGGAAAAGAGGGAGTAAGAGTGAGACGCAAGGGATAAATACATGCAAGGCGGGGAGGGGGGGAGAGTTAGTGAGACGGATGGGAGAGAAATACATGGGTAGATTGTGGGAAATAGAGGTGGCTCGTGAGGTGTGAAATTTTCTGACTGACCCCTGTCGAACCTATTATGTGTCAGCCAGATAGGGGTTCCCCGAGATTTTTCGAAATACTTCAAGGGTTCCTCCAAACAAGAAAGGTTGGAAATCACTGATCTAGAGGGAATAATGGACAATGTTGAAACAAATAGGTAAAGTTGCTGCTCGTTGTGGGATGGAGTATGCCTAAGGATGGAGTAGGGCACAGCCGCGTAGCTGATCCCATTTAGGTTGTGGGTGTAGATGTTAGGTAGGGCGTGTTAGCATGGAGTTTGGTACATCTGCACAGCAGGGCCCAATAGGGTTGGAGGGGAGGAGGGGGGTTTGGATGTTAGGGATATGTCAGATAAGCTTCCTTGAAAAAAGTGAGTTTTCAGGGAGTTTTTGAACGTCTGAAATCTGGGGGAGAGTCTGATGGTACGTGGTAGGGAATTCCAGAGAGAGGGGGCAGAGCGGGACAAGTCTTGTAGGTGGGAGTGAGAGAAGGTGATAAGGCAGAAGGAGAGGTGGATGTCATGGGCAGAACGTTGGGGGTGTTTAGGGACATATTTTGGGATGAGGGCTGAGATGTCAGTGGAGGCAGCGTTGTTGAGAGCTTTGTAAGTCAGAACAAGGGTTGAGTTTCTTTTTTCTATTGCCCCAGTTTTGCAGCGAGGAGACTTTGCTACATAACTTCTTGATCATCCCAGCATACCAAAATATCATAAACAAAGCTATTTTGTCTCTCTTTTACCTTGCTTGTATCTGCTTGCAATTTTGGCAGGGTAACAAAGAGCATCAGGAGGTGTTGGGGACGAGTTACAGAGCATGCATGTCTTAATGTAATATATCACATTTTGTAAGGCAGTCACTTTTTCCTCTACCAAGTTTGTAGTGGCAACAATCTCGCTGGCTGAGAGAACTGTACTAAATGTTAAGTAATTTGATTAACAAGTTTCTTACATCTGACACTTAAAACATGTAATGTGCATCTAGATATACTCTCTAAAGCTTTATACTGTCAAGTGTTTTTAAAGGTACAATCTGTGCTGTTCATTTTTTTATTAATTCTGTTTATTTATTTTTTTACAGTACTTTAACCAGGGAAGCTCAGACTTGATTGGGTGGCCACTTGATTGGGTGGCCAAACAAAAGCAGCAACAACATCAGGAAAAACTGTCACTACTTTCCAATGATCTTTTGGTGACCCTGGTGGCAATATTGTTTTTTGTCGCCTAGCAGCAGAAAACGTTCTCTGGTTTGTTAGAAATAGGGGCTTATAGTATTGTGATTTATCTCCCGGGAACCTGTCCCAAGGTTCAGGTACAGTAATAATTTTTTTTAAAGAACTATGGGGGGATTGCTGCTTCGGCAGCTCTCATACAGGAGTGGCCAACGATGCATGGCATGCCAAAGTGGTGTAAAAAGTAATGGGACGATGGCCATTATTCTGTAAGCTCCAAAATCAAAATCACAGCTTACTGAATGATGGCATTGCGAGGAGACACTTAACTAGGTTTCATTTAGATTTATAAAATATTGGGCAAAATCTCTTTCGACTTTAATTTAGAAACATTCAGACAATGTTTATGTTACAGTATATAATAATAGGAAGGCAGAGTCTTTATGGAAAAAATAAAGTGGGACTGTACAGTTCTCATAAAATAAACAGCTAGTCCCTTAAGTTAGAGAAATGCAAGTGTACTGTATATATCCAAAAAGCATCATAACATGTATTGTTATGCAACACCACACCACACACCCTTTTACTCTCCAACCTTATTCTCTGTTGAACCAGCATACAATTTGTCCATCCTCATTGGGTCACCCCACGTCTTGTACATGCACAACTATAATACACTATTGCATTCCGCTATAATCTTCCTATACAGCATATAGTTGCCTACCAGACCATTATCAGTGAATATTACACAAGATTCAAATTTTCACAAACATCAACACAAATATCTCAAACAAACTCCATTTTTGCAGCCCTGTACATAACCTGTGTTTCCTGGTCATCTTTGTCAGAGTTTTGCTCTATCCTCTACATTTCTAAAACAAAATAAGTTGTATTCCAGTCCATACCCACTATTTCCCAGTGCAGGTGCCAAGTCTAGACGAACTAGGTGGTCACCTAGGGCAGTGCATGTTGGGGGTGGGCAGCAGAGGGTGCGGGTGGCGGTGGTAGAGAAGGAGTGCGGCAAAGCCACAGAGGATGGGCAGTGGTAGAGAAGGAGGGCCGCTACAGACCACAGCCCGGTAGGGACTTTTACCTGAGGAGGGGTGAGGGGTGAGAGGGTGTGAGGGTGAGGGAGAGACAGAATGGGGGGGGGAGGGAGAGAGGATGGGGGAGAGAAGGCAAATGGGGGAGAGGGAAAGAGAATGGGGGGAAGAGGGAGACATAATAGGGGGAGAGGCAGAGAGATTGGGGAAAAGAGGTTGAGAATGGGGGGAGGAAGAGAGAATGGGGGAGCAAGAAAGAATTTGCAGATAGGTCGAGAGAATGGGGGGAAGGGGAGAGATAAAATGGGGATATAACATTACAAAATGGGGAAGGGGCACAATGCTGTAGGCTCAACTAGGGTACCGAATACCCTTGCACCGGCCCTGCTTTTACCATAAGCTTTGATCACTGCATACCCCTCAAGCATCAGAGGTAATAGTGGGATAATTATCCAATATATTTTAGGTGTGGCCAGAAATCATTAGTACTATTAGTTCTATTTTTGTTTGATCAAGAAACGTTTCAAAACTAATTTGCACAAATGCATATTTTATGACATTTATCAATTCACACACCTCTTTCCTTCCTTTTTCTACATTCATTATATGAATAGCAATAAAATGTGCCAATTCTAAACTAAACCAACCTAGCAAATTATTGTAAAAATGCCAAAAAAACCTTAAACTTCCTCAGTGCTAAATGACGGTACAGGAAATCTATGATGAATTTGAAAGATCTCAGCTGACAAGCAGGACCGTGGCCAACAATCAGTTACTAACAGCAGCAGATGTTAAATGTAATGTTAAAAACATGAGATATGTTTGTATAGCAAAACAGGTCCGCATCTCTTCCCTATCATTATTACACTTTAATTAAATGTCTTGGAGTCAGGAGTAGAGATGGGTGAAATGTTCGCAGAAATGTGAATCCGCTGCAAATTTGCACGTTCCTTTCAGCCGCAGATTTCCACGGATCAATCGCAAAAAGGAAGGTTCGTTTTTTTTTTCAACCATTGAAAATATAATACTGTACGTTTGTGGATTCTAAACACAGAAATATGGGGTTTTAAGGTGGAGGGACATTTTTCAGTCACAAGATCTATCCTATCTTATAATCTAATATAGATTATATATATAATCAAAGGCTCCTTACCAGGCAGACCAGAGAATCCAGGGAATCCAAAGCAGGCACAGCAAGGAAGAGACAGCACACTTGTTAGCAAAAAGAATTGTATTAGTGAAGCAGGCACAAAACACCAACGTTTCGGTCCTAAAAACAGGACCTTTATCCCTTGATAAACTCCACTCCTCCTGTCTCTTTCTCCGCTCCCCCAGTCTTTCTCCGCTTCCCCTCTCTCTCCGCTCCCCCCCCCATGCGCAGCTCCGGTCTCCCGCCCCCCCCTGCCCAACTCCGGTCTCGTGCCCCCCCCCCTCTGCGCAGCTCTTGTCCCCCCCTGCGCAGCTCTGCCCCCCCCTGCGCAGCTCTGCCCCCCCCTGCGCAGCTCTGCCCCCCCCTGCGCAGCTCTGCCCCCCCCTGCGCAGCTCTGGTCCACCCCCCTGCGCAGCACACAGTGTCACATACACAGTGAGACACACAGTGTCTCACACACACACACACACAGTGTGAAACACACACACAGTGTGAAACACACACACACACACACACACACACACACACACACACACACACACACACACACACACACACACACACACACACACACACACACACACACACACACACACACACTGTGAGACACACACACATTGTCACACACACACACACACACACTCACAGTGTCCCATACACACACACAGTGGACAGGAGGAGGGGGGGTAGGGATAGTGGAACGTCCGGCAATCAGAACAGGCGGCTCCCCACCTCCCGCCAGCCGTGACTGCACACCACTACCCCACCCCCCTTCCGTGCCAATCTCCCTCCCCATGCGAGCAAGCAAGGGAGTGCCAGGGGGGAAAGGGGACCAGAGAGAAGGCCATTTCAACCCGGTCCCAGCGCGAGGCTGATCTCACTGTGCAGCGGGGTGAGGGGCGGTCACACTCCTCCCTATCCCCCCCCTCCCTCCAATACCTGTGCGGCCGTGACTCTGAACCACCACCCCTTTTCTGCAGAGTAAAAGCCCACACGGTGCCCTATAAGAACAGAGCAGATGCAGATAGCATTGCCACAAGTCAGGAGTCTGTGAGGGAAGGGTCTGGAAACGCCGCAAGTGGTGTACCTGCGTGCGCCTGACCGTTGGGGGACCAGAGAGCTCGCGACATGCTGGGATCTAATCCATAGAGACTGAGAGCTATGGGGGGGGGGGAGAGCCGGTGGGGAGGTGAGCTGCAGGTGAGGGGGGTGATGGGGAGAGCCGGCGGGGAGGTGAGCTGGGGGTGATGGGTGGGGGGGGTGATGGGGTGGGGGGAGCCGGCGGTCCGGGCCGCTGGGTGAAGAGGACAGTGGCCGGGTGGTTGTGCGTGCGTGTGGCAGTTTGGTGAGGCCGAGGGGGAAGGTGAGCTGCGGGTGAGGAGGAGAAGAGAGTGGCAGTTGGGTGACGTCATAGAGCCACGCAGGCCAATGAGAGGCATGCGCGGCGAGGCGGGGCAGGGATACGGACCAATTTGATTGGCCAGAGGCTGAGTGACAGACCCACGGACCAATCAGATTCACCACATCTAGCAACAACCCCACAAATTTCAATTTTATATATTAAGATATATATATATATATATAGCGTATATATAGTGTATATATATATATATATATATATAGCAAAACGATACTGTTTGGAAACGAAATCAGCAGGCAGCACTCCAGAATTGGACAAACAAGTGTATTGAAAAAATAAAAATGGTTTTGTGTTTATTTTTTCAATACACTTGTTTGTTCAATTCTGGAGTGCTGCCTGCTGATTTCGTTTCCAAACGGTGTCGTATTGCTTATTCTTCATTATAGGATCTGCACCCACACCAGTGACTATTATTACGGAGTGCTTTTTGTTCTTTTTCTATGATATATATATATATATATATATATATATAGATATATATCCCCTCAAGCCTCCTTCCAATTAACATATGGAGAGACACCTGTGTTCAAAAAGGACACACCTTAGATACCTGAGAGATATGTTAAATGACTCACATCCCACACTTCCTCAAAGGATTTCCCTAAGTACTACATTGACAAGTCTGAGGCAGATTGTGAGGAATGAGGGTGTCAGGACTAACAGGATCAGAGCCCACAACCTCTGCTATGCAACCTCTGGGCAGCAGCGCTCTAGTAGTGTGAGCTAAACAAGCTCATGCATAGCATCATTGTCACAGCATACTGTTGCATACTTTTTCACAAGGTGCCTTAGACTTGTCAATATAGTCCTTATGCAAATCCTTTTAGGAAGTGTGGGATGTGAGTCATTTAAAAATACTTTGCATATCTCATTAGCATATCTCCCAGGTATCTAACAGGTGTCTCTCTATAGGTTATTTGGAGGGAGATTTGGGGGGATATATATACAGTAGTGCTTGGGACTCTTCTAAAATAGGTCTCTCCCCCCACATTTTTTAGTCTAATCCCCTTCTGATTTCCGTGTGCAAATCGGATTGAAAAAGTAAGTGGAAAATCACACTGGATTTTGACTGGTACGCTCACTCGAGTCAGGAGTTTCAAAGATGTACTAACAAACAGCAAGGGCCATATTTACTAAGCAGTGCTATTCCATAAAACACCTTACAATCACTCAAGCCAATGGGTCACAAGGTGTCTTATGAAATAGCACTGCTTACTAAATGTTATCCCAAATGCTCATTTGCTGTCTACAGGGACACTTGAGAGCAAGCATTCTGTATTGTAGAGCAAGACATAATTATTATCTTTATATGACAATATACTGAGGTTTACAGTATGAATATACAATACTGAGACTGCAACGCAGTTTTGGTGTGCTGTGGACTGAATGTGCTATAGCATTATTTCTTTACACAAAGTGTTGGTGAGTTAATTTGTTATGACAGCAACACATAATAAGCTGCTATGCAAGCCTAAGACTGTGGGTGGTGATACAACAGTACAAGAAGGTTATCCATGCCTCAGGGGTAGATGTTCACACTGACCATACACATGTTGGTAGAAGGAGTGGCTTGGCTTAAGGTATTCCCTCCGTGGGAGAGATCACATTTGAATTTCCAAAGTCCTGTGTGACCTTTGGCAAGTCACTTCATCTTCAGTGACTATGTATTAAAGTATCCTGTGTGGAAAACTAGTAAAAAAAAAAAAAAAAAAACAGGTGTACAAACAACACCAAATTCATTAAAAAATGATATTGTTTTTATTCATTCTTTTATAAACCTAATGATTGTTTGTTGTTTGTTTTTATTGCACCAGTTTTGCCAACAGTTCTGCAATAGGAAGACTTTGCTATAAACCTTGCATAGGCTTCTATTAAAAATGGGTAACACACCATTAATTATGTATTAGCTGCTTCCACTGAATGGGGTGTTACTAGATCTCTGCATTACCCCACCACCGTGTCTTTATTATTCTAATACTGTATGGTCACAACTGTGGTCACTGGGCACTCTATAAAAGAATAAAGTGTTATTTTTAGAGTATTAGATTTTGTTCCCAAATCGACGATTCAGTGGAGTTTTTCTAAACAATCGTTCATTGTTGTACGGGAAGTCAAATGTTACATGTGGCAGTGAACAGGCAAATGACTCTTTCATTTTCTTCAAAAGGAGAGGCGTAGAAAATCTTGTTCAAGATCTTGTCTGCCATGCTTTGTTTTTTTTTTTGTTTTTTTAAAAGCCTCCCATATCTTTTGCACAAAATATAAACTTTCTGGTTAGTAAGTGGCAGCCTTGTTTAATTCTTTTATATCTGTCATCTACGGAACACAGTAGCACAGTAGCAAAGCTGCCCAGGACTCCATATCACTTTCTGAAATGATACTTCTTAAACTCTAGAACACCAACGTTCACTAAAGGGGTAAATCAGCTAACAAAGATTCAGCACAGCGTTCGAACATGTAAAATGGGAGCTGTATGGTAGGGTCTTATACCACACTTCCAACAAGCAGATAAAAGTGGTCTAGACTACAATTTAAACAAACAGGAACTCCTCCAACAGGAGGCAGGAAATGATGCACAGCCGTCGTCATGAAGGAGCAGAGGGAGGCAAAACTGGTGACTAGTGAAACTTTATTGAACAAGTGTAGTGCTGACGGATCATCTGACGCGTTTCAGCCCATGAGGCCTTGTCAAATTATTAATTATTAAAGGCAGTACAAAGGTGCAGTACCAGATATTGTTAATGATGACATCAATGACTAGTGTGATGTTAACAGCCAAGAAATAGATGGACCACAAAATGCTCAGATTTTCTGATGGATTACACCAATGAAGGGAGCCCATACATATAGCAGGTGCTGTATATACAAATATGGTGTGAAAATAGAAATACCGTATTTGCCTGAATATAGTGCTATATTTTTTTCCTAAAAATGTCCTTCCGAAAACTGTACTCGTAATATATGCGCAGCCTAACACCTTTTATTTTTCATGTAGAACACCTTTAAAACTTTAGGATTGTATTATATGCGAGGCCGCACTATATTCGGGCCAATACGGTATTTAGAAAAGACGGTATTGGGTATAATATAAATAGTGCAATAGCACTAATGTTCATTTTATGGTGCTCCTGTAAAAAGCAGTTTGTTAGTAGAACAATTAAACAATTAAGACTAAAAAAACAAGAACATACTAGAGCTGTTAGAAATACAAAACATTAAATGAGCTATAACAAATGACTGTTACTTTTCATAAATGTAATCATGATTTTTTTTAAAGTGTTGTGATGTGCAAAGAATAAAAAGCTATAAAAGGGGGTACTTGGTTACAAGAATTACAATTAAAAGAAACTGAATGGATATTAAAGATACCAAAAAATCCTCCAGGGTTAAATGAAGAACTGGACTTTGTTCAATTTGTACAGTAAATCGAACCCTAATGATCATTTAAACCCTGTGGTATCCCTGTTAGTTATTTACTTCTAAAATGTATATTCTTAATTGTAGTCTATAATAAAAAAGATGTGTATACTGTAATGGTCTCTACAATGTGAGATCATCATACTGTACATGAAGGTTTTTTTTGGTAGACTAATATTGTTTTCGTTAAATTCAATTGATAATATTCACTATGGAATTTAAAAGGGATGGGAAAGGATGTTGGAGTACACTTCTCTCCTATTAGGGATGATTTTGTTTCATGTATAAGATTTTAATAATGTTATAATAAACAAGGGCTGTTTGATCTCTCCGGAGTTAACCTTCCTTTGACAAATGAAATGTGTGCGTGTGATCTAGGAACTAATTACTGTGTTGATGTGGTGACTTACACCTTTAGCTTTCTACAAAGGTGTTGGGGCTTGTAGCAGCTCCTGGCCGACTCACACATTTCCCAAAGTTCTCATGAGGTTATATAGACATTAGGGCTTATATTTACTAAGTGGTACTAAGGACATAAGGAAGGTGTCTTATGGAATAAAACCGCTTAGTAAAAATGACACAAAGTATTACATTTTGTGATTGGCTGAGATGCCTGATGTTTCTGATAAGGTTACATGTGCAAGAAAAGCATTATGGGACATATATTTACTGTCGTGTGATGCCATAAGACAATGTCAGGTGCTGGCAAAGACATCTTACATACAGTACAATTCACTTTAATGGGCCATAAATTGTCTGATGCTACCAAAGTACTGTTTAGTAAATATGGCTCACCCATTAATACCTCATTCCCAATGGCTGTAGGGTGTTTACTCAGGCTAAATTTGACTTTTCTCACTACCCTTATCCTATTACACAGTTTTTCTCCAACCACTGCTTTGTCCCAGGCTCTTCCAGCTCTACGAATACCACATGGATTAAAGTGGCAATCCTTAGAATTAAAGATGAATTTAAGATTTCGTTCACAGTACCTAGAGTTAGCAATTACAGGGGAAGGTTTTAAAATGTAATACTGCTTGATAAAGTGTTTTTGTGAACACGAAACGCGTAGGAGGGTTAGTGCCTCCACTTTTTTAGATGGAACAATAAAGTATTAATTTTTATTCACTCTGTTTGGGACCCACTCTTTGGCTGCTGCGCCAGTACTACTTTGCTCTTCATGTTAACCTCTTCACCTCAGGCTGCACGCCTTTCCAGGACATCAGGATTGGGAGATCTACAGTGAGTAATATTTCAATTTATGATTGCTTCATGTGAATCCAGGGACCGTTCCAATGAGGGTTTGATGACCCTTACCCTTGACCTTACCCTTCAGGGTACCTTGGCCCAACAGTGGACTTTACTACATTTAAGCAGTTTCATATCCCTATCCTAGTCCTGCATCATGTTTATATGAATACATACAATGGATGCGTTATTGAAGCGCCTTTGTCACTTTGAAACGGTAATGCCTATTGAGTTGCTTTTTTGTTTGTGCCACCATAAAATTGGGATGTGTCTTTGTGCTGGATGGAGTGTGATCAAAAAGATACTTTGCGTGATATTTAGCGGTCCTTCTGCAAGGCCCTATGCAATTGGTCACAAATTCATAATCTTGTCGAACACTTTTTCAACTTCTCTATCCCTCTAGATTCCTGGATAGTAACTTGTAAACCGAATATGAGCTCAAGGAAATCACAGAACAATATACAATGTCCAAGTAATCTTTGTAGCAGGGTAATGATCGGGATAAACGGAGAGAGTATACATGCACTTGTGGTATAAATTAGATTTCATCGGAGGAGAGAGGAGGAAACACATGCAAGGTAAATAAGTAATAAATCAGCCCAGCTTAACCCTTAAGAGGCAAATGTGTTGGCTCCACGGAATGACTGTGGCTGAAATTCTTACCCAGTGTCTCCGGGATGCCCGGTGTGGAGCTCTCACTGCTCACAATAAATCACTAGCTGGTTCAGCGTTCTGTAGTCCAATACTGTGGAGGAGTCCATGACCCCCGTCTGCGTAACTCCAATCGCAATGTAACAAGCCAGAAAAAGGAAGGATCAGTGGAACTGCTGCCCATCGATCCTTCATTTTTAGATTCCTGGATACTCTGGAGAGCTCTTCCCAATATTTCTATTCCTGCTCATACATTACTTTTTCACATCACTTCTCAGTAGTTGGTGCCTGGAGGCCTCATCCCACAATGGGACATTTTTACATCAAAATTTGGTTTGTCATTAGTCATTTGACCACCAAACTCATTATTTAGATCAGAGGTTCCCAACTTCAGTTCTCAAGGACCACTAACAGTGCAGGTTTAAGGATATCCCCTACTTGAGCACAGGTGGTTCAGTCAAAATGATTTGACCACCTTGGTTAATGAGAATATAGTCTTAAAGCCTGCACTGTTAGTCATCCTTCAGGACTGGATTTGGGATCTTTGATTTAGGTAAATCATTTCAGACTTGAAACCTCTGGTTAGAGACAACAGACCTGGGAGGTTAAACTTACCCAGTTTTAATACTATTTGATTACTCTTTTGAAAATGTTTTGTTGATCTCTGGCTCTGGGCTTGCATGAAGATCACCTCCAGTGGATGGATTAATTATAACTGCATGCCACTCTACGTTAGATTCCCTATAATCCTGATTCCTTATAATCCTGATTCCTTTTTCTTTGGCTCATTGTTTCCCTTTATTTCAATAGTGACACCCTTACGAGACTAGAATATTCTGTCTTATTTTTTTTCCCATTATTTATATTTTTTTAAATTGTGGATGGAAGTGTACTTTTTTCTTTCTACTGGTTTTATGCTTATCTGATATCTCTTTGTTTCTTCCTTTACCTCCACCCTTTTTTTCTGTTTTTTTAAGTTGTATTGGCCTCCACAAAAGTAGTGAAATAACCTTCTATAAACAATATACCAATCAAACGAAACTCCTGCCCATATCCTTTTATTGTGTTATTCTTATATCTGAGGCAATGAATGCTGGGTGTACAGTAAATGTGCACAAACAAATCAGACTCAGTCTGTATCACACCACAAGTACAGTATTGTCAAATGTGAATGTACAAAGAATCTCACTCAGTGCCAGCAGGGGGCACGTGGACACTTCAATGATACCCACTATTGTTGATGTGATTAAGAATATTTTCTAGGTAGGGTACCAAGTATTATGACCATAATTAATTTAAGATGACAAGGATCCTTTATAACTTCCTTAGATACCGTTTTTTGCATAAATGTGTTGATAACATATGATTTGAGCTTAGACCATCGTCTGCCGGTCTCCCATCAGCCGCCACCCCCTGTACGGAACCTAACAGCAACAACGCGGGAGGATTCGCAGGCACCCGGTGAAGGAGCAGGAGGCTCTGTCTACACAGGTCTCTGCCATCACCAGCTGGCATCGCATCCCGCGTTGCCATCCCCGCAGTTAGAGGAAGGAGGGGCAGCTCCTTCTGGATCCCGTTTATCTGGGCATAAGAACCAGCGAGCCGGCTTGAGGGCTACCTGGACGGAGTCCAGGTGAGGTGGTGGTTGTAGGAAACAGAAATAAACTGCCCGGCGCTTCCTTAATACAGTGCCACAGCACTCCTGACGAAGCAAGTTAACCCTATCTTGCGAAACGCATTGATTGGAAGAGGAGGAGGAGGCAATCCGTTCCCGGTTGATCGTGACGTCAGACGCCGACTCCAGTCAAGCTGCACGAGAACCCCAGCGGCCGCTTGTGGGGACCGTCAGAGACTGCCAGAGACGGAGGAGACGCACACCGGACAGCATTGGCTGTAAAGATACCCTTATGTGCCCTGAGTGGCAGTACAGAGTGTGAGTACGCCCTCAGGGGGGCTTTTTTATGTGTCATTTATTAAAGGTGTTTTATATTACTGCACCATCAGCCCCTTCCTTGTCTCCTCCCCCGCTCCCCCCTTCCCGTTTTTCTTCCCCACCAGCTCTAGCTTGGCTACCAGGCAGTTCATCATCTGAAGCTGCTGCAGAACACCATTGGTCAAATCTAGGACACACTCCCTCATCCCTTGCGTTTTCTGAGGTGGTGGTTGTACCAGCTTCACACACACTTGGCTGAAGCGCACGGACCACCAGTTTATTACTTATGCACACCGGTTTTTGATGTTATATTTATTTATTTCAAATGTGGACACCGCAGTATTGGTAGCATCAGCTTGGGGGTCCTTCCCCCTTTTTTTCTCTTAACATAATGTGGGCATGCTAATAGCAAAGATTTTGGTTATTGTGTTTCCCTGGTAATTAATTGAACTTGCACATCTTAGGAGCTTCTGCATGGCGGAGTGTTTGTTAATCAAATGTTTTCTTTACTCTTAGCTCACCCTGTCTTTAGCAGAGCTAATTCAGATAAGGGCGGGCGAGAGAGGGGGACGGGGGCTCGGGCTGTGCAAACTCTTGTTAAACACAGTGATATCATGCAAAAGGGAGGCTATCAAATCTCTCCCATCCCTCAATGCGTCATTTTTACAAACTGACTTAAAAAAATTATTGAAAATATGTTTGTGTGTGTGATTTTTGTAAGAGGCATTAATCAGCCGTATGTAACTACTTCAAGGAGCAACCACCCTAGAATCACAGGAACTAAATCCAGTGACATGTTTAACCGGTCTCATCTGTGTAATTGCTTTTTTTTTTTTAAATCCAAATCTGACACCTATATGTTTTGCATTTGTTTAAACATTTTTTTTTTTTAACTTGAGAGGGACTTTATTTCCTCTGGCTGCTCCCTTTTGAGTGATGTCACGGTGTGTTCTGCAACTGCTTGTACAGTCAGAGTTCCCCCTACCCACCTGCCCTAACTTTGTTGGGTCTCTAAGGACATGGTTGGATAAGGGTAAATAAAACGCCTAATTGACAAACCCCGTTTCACAGGCCCCCCAAAAAAACAACAGTTTGACTATGTGGAACTACACCTTTAGACTAAACAGTCACTGCCATTAGTAAAATTTGGTCCAAGGAGGGACTACCCCTTCAAGGTGCACTAATGCTTTGCACCATACTGTATAATAAATGTGGGTTCTAGAATTACTGTGATCTGTTCTACTCTGGCTTGAGTTAGCTGGGGTATCATGGGAATTACTGTATGTCTTAAAGGTATGTCGAATCACCAATTACTGTATATGAACTTATACAGTAGAAGATATATGGGGGTAAAATCCTGGTAATTTATGATCAGACAAACTTTTAACATCAGTGTTGGGTGGGATTAATGAGGGATTGTGAGATCACAAAAGACGACAGTTCGATGCTGGAACAAGGGCCCCAGACAATCACTATGGGTTTGGGTTAGAAAGTGATCTATTCAAAATATGTGTTGGAAATTGCTGGGATGGAGTAGTTAAATATGTATGAGGAAGTGATTTAACAGAAAACAGTCTATTGAAATAACAGTATTATTTATTTTTCACCATTTAAGCACCAGAAAAGTCTGTTTTTCACAGGAAAATTTATTTTTCACCATTTAAGCGCCAGAAAGGTCTGTTTTTCACAACAGTATTATGGCTTTTTCTAATTTAATTTGTAAAGAAGCTTCCACTCTAATAGGGAAGAAGAGTTACAGGAAATATGCAGTTGTCTGGAAATACTGTGTCTCCTCGAAATAGGGAAGTGAATGTAGAAGTTTTGGTAACCATGTTTTTCATTTTACATTTACATTTGTATTTTACATTTACCCGTGGGTGAAGGTTAAGTATTCTGGTGTGCCTGCACCAGTATATTATGTGAGCAGTGACAAGATGCAAGGGAGGGGGTGAGAGATCGTATATCATGACAATTGTGTTTTTCAGGTCACCTGACGCTTTTCGATTGTGCATATGCCTATAAATAAACGCGGCTTTGCTTGTCCGGTGTGGCACATCTCCTGCGAGAGACTGCTGTCACCCAGAATTCTGCAATCAATAAAATCATCTTTTTACTTCAACTCCCTGGGTCTGATTAATGACAAATTTTCTCCTAACATCAGTTTAATGTTATTCTTCATCAGATAGTTCCCTTGCCAACCTGAGACCTTTGTATTGTTTGTAATCTGCTCTCCATGTCCTCAGACAAACTACCCTTCAACAAGAAGCTCACCTATGGGATCTTTCCTTTATCCCGGATGTGGCATTGCCCTCTTTAGATGATACCTTTAGGAGTATTTGGCCAGAATTGGTTCAGAAACAGTTATTTACTAAAGAATACAAGAGAAATATGTTTTTCTTTGAGTGACTGCCCCTACAAAAGTGCAATTCCATCAACACAGGATTCTTCTTTTGCATATTTTGATGAGGGAAATGTGGTCTTCTTTTCCGATGAATGAGCCTTGATTTTGGCAGTACTGATCTACAAAGTAGCACACAAACCTGCCCTTTGCACCATACTGTACAACATACAAATTGTCCTCCTTATCTTCTGCGCTGTAAAAAGGGTACCGCACATAGTTGATGACATACTGTAATTGTGTGACAGAGCCAAACAGACCATAGGAGGATGAAACACTTCATTTCTAACTAGTAAACTTTTCAAGGTCGTTAAGGAAGAGAAAAATGTACTTGATTTTGAATGAAGCATAAAAAGGGAAATGTTTGCTTTGAGAATGATTATATTTGCTTAAGGATACAACTTGTGATGGACTGTATCATAGATCCACAGTTTGCTAAATGTTTTTTTTTTCCAGTAAACTATGTTGTACACATCTAATGTCCTGTAATTAAGCCATTCAAAATGCTACACTTTTAGAATGGCAAACTTTATAGCGTATTATATATTATTTATTACACACAGCATTACCTAGCCATACAGTCAGTCCTGTAGCCAGTTTTACAAGCAGACATTCTGATGTTTAGACCAGTTATTTTGTAAACCATGATTTGCATTGCAATAAATACTGTGTGAATTGAAATACTATTGAATACTTTTAACCTGACTTGCTTCTTGGGATATCAACCAAAAAATTCAACGTATGTGGCTTCCCCTCCTAAGATAATGAGAAACAGAAGCAGCGCTGAAATTCGAAGAGTTACATTCTGTGCTGAAAAGCTGTGTAATACGACAAGCATAAGCTTATAGGGGTCCTTGTTAAAATGGATAAGAGTAAAAAGTGTCTCTCTGTGAATGCTCATTTTAATGTCATTACCCAGGATCCCTGGCTACAGTTGCAGCATTGTTTTGCTAAGCGATAATGAGGAAAGTCAGTGTTGCAGACCTGTGTGAGACATGCAGATGTACCACACGTGGTATTTTTATTTAATGTACGGTGGAAGGTTTTTGTCACTTTTTAACCCACTATAACTTTTTTTTTTGTGTCTGGTTATTAACATAGTTTAGAAAATACAAGAAAGTAATTCACACCAAACCATAATGTTTAATAATTTATGGTTTATTTTCAAAAGTTCCAGTTTCAAAATCAGAAGCATAATAATCAGTGAGATTGCAGTGCCTCTATTTTTCTAACAAGGCCATTCTGAATATTGGTTAGATGTTCTACGTGATACATCATAAGATGTATTTATACCCATGTTTCACACTGGTTTGTGCTTCCACAAGCATTAAGTTTGCAAGAAAGTAGTCTTTAGCCATTAAGAGAGGGATGACAAGACCGCAAGGATGAGGTACCCCTCCCTCCACTTCCGGTGCTATCTTATCTCCTCAAGGTTCAAGGAAGATTCATAACGTTGACTGGTCGCAGCAGTGGCAGCGGCAAGATCAGTTGGGGGTAAGATGAGGGACCAGGTCCACTGCCTCCCTCCTGGCTAGGATAGAATTGGTGAGAACATTTTGTTTAAAGTATTTAACATATCAATATCGTCCATATAAGGTCTAGATATCATGATATGATCTAAAATGTGAAAATATCTTGATGACATCAGTCAACATACCAAAACTGTAATCTCTCAGTCCCCTCCCCTTTTTAGCAAGTTGGCCCCCTTGGGGAAGGTAGAGGGTGTTATGCTCTTGTGGGCCCCCTGGTGCTGAGGTGCCATAGATGAATGGGTTAACTGAACAGAGGGGCAATTGGCCTTGTCAGGTGGCCAATTGGGGGAGTGGCCCCCTCAGAATGGGCTTGGCTGCAAATGGTAGTAGGCGTAAGACGGGATGTTGATGGACTAGCATCACGGAAAGGGAGTGAATTCATTGGAAGCAGGTCCCTGCTTGGTTGCCCGGGGGCAGGGAGTTTAGAAGCTTTGCTTAGGGGCATGCTTCAGGCTCTGGAGAGCCAAGCAATAGTTCTAAGGGTCCAAGGGGGTGCGCTGTTGCCAGTACCCATGCTTAGGGCTGTTGCGGCCTCCAGCATGGTAGCAGCACAGGATGTTGCCCCACCTTTCTGGTGGGGCAAGTTCTTGTCCATGTGGGCTAGAAGTGAGTGGTGGGGCTGCGCCTGCCTCCTGTAGAGAGGCTGTGGTTGCATAGCCTGGCTCCCCACTGTCACTAGCCCATTGGGGTTACATTTACCAGCTGAGGTGAAGAAGAGGATCTGGGGGAGAATATTGAAATATTATCTTTGCTGCAAAGCTACAGGGAGGCTTTAGTGATGTCCAGGAAAAAAGCTGTGGGTAAAAAAGGTATTGTGATAAGGTTATTCTCCTGAACATTTTTCTAATTGGCTTAAGCGCTCTCCATCCTAGCTAGCATAATTGGGGGAGAAGCACCCTATCTTTGCTCAGCTCGATTGAAATACCAAGACACGGTGGGGTGTGCTCAAAAGCTTTATAAGAGTATGGCTTGGTAGCTCTATGATGAGCAATTTCGTCAAAAGAATGGTGGAGCGCAAGCAATTTTCTTGAGATGCAAAAGATAGGGATTTGTGAATTGAGCTGATGAGAACGCGAAAGCCAGAGCCCTTTTGGGGGGCATTCTGCTGTGGGTGGTCCGCCATGCTTGTGTAAAGTACTAAGAAAGGTAATTGCTGGGCCTTTAACAAAGGTCAGTGCAAATGTAGCCGGTTCAGATTCCAGCATGAGTTTTCATTGTGTGTCGGTGCTCACCCCGCAGCAGGATGCTTTTGTAAGAGCAAGCTTGTTGGACATGCGGGGAATCCAGTCTTCTCAGTGGGATTCGGGGAAGGGCAACTACACCAGTGATAGTAGGAAAGATTGCATTTTGGCTAGATCACTACAATAAGGGACAGTGTCTCAGGCAGCCTGGTGGGATGTTTTGGCCGGATGGTCTGCATTTGTCTAACCTTGGCCTGATTTTATCTAATGTTACCATTCAGGACCTGGTGGAAAGGTTCCTGGCAGGTCTGGATGCTCCGGGGCTAATGTAAGGGTCATTAAATAGTTCTGTTGATGGCGGCTGGTTGGTGCGTAAGTGCGGGGTACCCTTGCCATATGGGGCTCCATGGGTACAGTAATAGCCAGTTCTAGAATTTATTGGCAAGTGGGCACAGCTCACTGTGCTTTGGGTACCTGGGGTACAATTTTGCAGCTGATGATGAGTCATCTGAGTGGCTGGGGCTATAAGTTACCTGGCTTCTGGGTTTCGTGGGCCATGGTTAAGCTCCATTGGCCTTACTGGTTGGTGGAGCTCTCTGGCAGGGTTTTGGCACTTACTTTTCTGTTATTGGTTTGTTAATAAAATCTATAGCCATAGAACCTACCGACCTTTTCTTGTGTGTGAGTTTTATTTGTGGGTATATTTCAAAGGGCAGGGAGGGGCTGCATTGAAGGCTCTGAGGTCAAGCAACCCTGAGCCTTTAAGTGAGGGGAGGCATGACTGCTAAAACTAGGCCTCTACTCCTTCCCCTATCTCCTTAAGGCGTAGGGAGGGTCGTGACGTGGCCTGAGGGGTTTGGCCTGGAGGGAGGTATAAGTGGGTGCAGGTGTGGGAGCAGGCATTCTGCCGCTCTCCTGCAATGATTTTCCCACCCACCTTTCCCCTAAAGAGTGTATGATTGATTATAGACTGCTGCTGAGATAGATTATCTGAAAATAAGGGTTGTGACTTTAACTTCTAATAATAGTGTAGCTGGTAAGATTGTATGACAGACAGCTGTTGATGGCTAATACTGTGGACCTGAGGGCACAGTGACTTTAACTTTTGGAAGTTAGGCAAGGTTCACTTCCTTATATGAAAAATGCTATAAATACAATATGCCAGGTAGACAAAGACATGGTACGGCCTTATACAGAGAATAACACTCAGAATAGGCAATTCTTAGGTATAAAGAGACCCCCAGAGAACATGTTAGTTAGAGGAGAACAAGAATCCATCAGAGAAGGAAGGAGTAACAAGTTACCACCTAGGAGAAACACATGTAAGAACGTGATGTGTATACCATATGTCTGTAAGTACTCACAGAATAAACATTTCTTTATCTGCCAACTTGAATGCTGAAATGTGTAATCTCAGAAGAAGGTGTAATGGCAAATGACATTAAACAGTTTTTGTTTTATTTTGTACTTTTATGAGATGTATGATATCTTCTGTCTGTCCCAATCAAAAGCTCAAATTCTCCCACCCTGGGGAGGCAAGATTTTTGGCCGGGATTTTCCAGTCAATGTGGAAACTCACCCTCTAACTATACAGTACCTGTGAATGTGTCATTTTTGGTGTGTCTCATTTGCATTAAAAATGAGCATGTAGCAAAGAATTACACAGAAAGAAACTTGTGTTTTGCAGATGCGTTAACTGCTTCATGAATACAGCGAGAAACATTTCTGTTAAAAGAACCTGACATTTTCACACAGAAATGCCATTATTACCGTTTAATGAGCAGGCCCCATACACTTACATGTAAGATGTAAAGGGATGGAAAAGGAGACAACAGAGATGTTTTTTGTAATATTAAACAACCCCTACATGGCACATTGTTAGGAGCATCTTAAAAGGGGACAGGATACTCATATAGTACTTGCATTCAATGTAATAGAGTATTGAATGATATTCTGCTGTTTGTTTACAAGGAGCCAACATTCTGCCGTATGGTGACATTAACCTTCCTGTTGCTGGATAGAAAAAAAAGTGCTCTGAAGTTTTAAGATCTTTTTCACAAACTGTGATTTGATAATAGAGACATCCTATAGCATGACAAGTTAATCTGCCGCTCATCCTTTGTTCATGCTTTATAAGATCCATGTCCTTTAAATGACCCTTCCTCTTCTCTATTCCCAATTCCACGGTGGACATCAGCAAAAACAATCCTCTTTCTTTATGCTTTCAGCACGCAATGATACTGTATTCTATGCTGAGCACATAACTCCACAATCTTCCTGTTTCCTGCATGAGTAGAATACACATATGCTGTACAGGTTCACAATGCATATTCCACTCGCTGAAACATCAACTGTGCCTAAAGCAGAAATCCTTATTGCTTCATTTTTTATTATTTCATTTTTTAACAGGATTCAAGCCAGAGTGTCCTCTGGAGCTAAACTGCTCTATTTGCTGCTCGAGGGATCCACTGGTCCCCAACATACTTAATGTTTTTGATGCCTGTGTTCTCCATCCATTTTGGGGAAACATAATACAGTACAGTAGTTGCAAAACCATGCCAACGGATGACATTGTGGCTTCCTGTTGGATGACATCGGCCACCATGTTTTGAAAAATAAGAAATGCATCTACACTGAAAACTAAGTATGTCAGAAAACGGTGTCCCTGGAGCTTAAAATAGAGAGGTTCAGCTCTGAAAGACCTCCTGGTTCAAATCCTGTTAAACAATCAATTTCACATTTTTCTGCGTATTGCTGCTTTAACCTAGTGTTTCTCAGACACGGTGCCATGTCACCTATTAGAGTCTCAGACTAACCTGAAAGAGTCCTTATTAATGAAATATTTGGCATTACATTCAAAGTACTAAAACAATAAGAATTTCCTATTTCTACTACCACAATGATACAGTTACTGTGATCATATTGTAATTATAAATGCCATTGTTAATGTCAGTTTTAGTCGTGACAAGGTATTTAATTTCACCTTCTATCAAGTTTGTCAAGCATCCCTGTTAATAAACTAATTCGATCCCTCAGCAATTGTATAATATACATGGGGTTTCATATTAAAAGCACTGAGATCTTCTAAAGTAAAATTATTTATGATACTGCCCTGGCTACTGCTTATTTGGAGTTATAGCTGAAACACAGGGATTTTTTCAAGTTTTAAACTCTTCTCCAGTGGGTGGCAGACTGCAGAGAGAATGTGGAAAAGATGATCAGTTGTGTCAGGAGAGAAATACGTGAAATCTCTCTCTAGGGTAATGATCGGAAAGCTCTTTTGTTAACTCCTTTGTTGCATGCGAGTTTGTCTGCTGCTGAGCAGAGCAGTAGAACAAGTTCTCTCTACATAGAATTAGAATTAACATATGACTAGAGGACTATATAAAGGTATTCATTGGTGGTTTTATTTACATATTTTTATATCCATGTGGACAATGGGACTGCAATACCACATAACCCGCTAAGCAAAGATATGAACTGTATGTATGTACTGTATGTATGTCTGTCTTTATTTATATAGCGCCATTAGTGTACATAGAGCTTCACAGTAGTAATACATGTGACAATCATATAAATAACAAATAATACACATAACAGATCATGGGAATAAGTGCTTCAGACATAAAAGTACAATTTCAGAAGAGTTCTTGTTCCAAAGAGCTTACAATCTAATTGGCAGGTAGGAAGAAGGTACAGAGACAGTAGGAGGGCATTCTGGTAAATGCATCTGCAGGGGGACAAGCTTTATGTATCATGTGTATAGTATTAGCCACAGTGCTACTCATATGCTTCTTAAAGCAAGTGTGTCTTAAGGTGGGTCTTAAAGGTGGATAGAGAGGGTGCTAGTCGGGTATTGAGGGGAAAGGCATTCCAGAGGTGTGGGGCAGTCAGTGAGAAAGGTTTACGGCGGGAGAGGGCTTTAGATACAAAGGGGTAGAGAGAAGACATCCTTGAGCAGAACGCAAGAGTCGGGATGGTGCATAGCGAATTAAATTAGGGCTGAGATGTAAGGAGGGGCAGAAGAGTGCAAAGCTTTAAAAGTGAGGAGGAGAATTGAGTGCGAGATGTGGGATTTGATAGGAAGCCAGGAGAGTGATTTCAACAGGGGAGACGCTGAGACAGATTTAGGAAAGAGTAGAGTGATTCTGGCAGCAGCATTTAGGATAGATTGTAGGGGAGGCAGGAAAGCTGGACAGCAGGAGGTTACAGTAATCAAGACAGGAGAGAATGAGGGCCTGAGTCAGAGTTTTAGTAGTCAAGCCACAGAGGAAAGGGCGTAGCTTTGTAATATTACAGAGGAAAATGCGACAGGTTTTAGATACGTTTTGAATGTGAGAGAGGAGTCAAGTGTTACCCCTAGGCAGCGTGCTTGGGCTACATGGTGAATGATAGTACTTCCAACAGTAATGTGGAAGGAGGTAGTAGGGCCAGGTTTGGGAGGAAGTATGAGAAGCTCTGTTTTTGACATGTTAAGTTTAAGTCGGCGGAGGGCCATCCAGGATGATATCGCAGAGAGACATTCAGAAACGTTGGTCTGTACAGCAGGTGTAAGGTCAGGGGTTGAAAAGTAAATTTGTGTGTCATCAGCATAGAGGTGATATTTAAACCCAAGAGATGTGATTAGGTCACCTATAGAAAGTGTGTACAGAGAAAAGAGAAGAGGTCCCAGGACAGAGCCCTGGGGTTCCCCCACAGAGAGATCGATAGAGGAGGAGGAGGTGTTAGCAGAAGAGACACTGTAAGTATGATGGGAGAGGTAAGAGGAGATCCAGAATAGAGCTTTGTTATGAATACCAAGAGAATGGAGAATGTGAAGGAGAAAAGGGGAATCTATGGTGTCAAATGCTGCAGAGAGGTTGAGTAATATGAGCAGAGTGTAATGACCTCTGTCTTTGGCAGCATGGAGGTCATTAGTTATTTTAGTCAGGGCTGTTTCAGTCGAGTGAGCAGTGCAGAAGCCAGATTGTAGAAGGTCTAGGAGAAATAGATATGAAAAACTATTAATCATCAGGTTGTGAATAATAAACGGATGTTATATGTACCTGTACATGATGTACATCTTTAATGAGAGAGTGATAGAGAGTAAGAGAATGTGTTTGTTGGGTAGGGAGGATTCGAAAATACCTTATTTTTTTGATCAGACAATTTTTTTTGTAATACTCAGATTTTATTATTTTTTTAAAAATTCAAAGGGGTACAGAAAATCAAATTGAGGGAAGGGGTACAGAATGTTTAACTCTGCGATACAAGGATAGATCATGTATTCAGACATAAACAGATTACAGTTCAAAAAGATACATCATGATCACATTCATTTACCTTTAATTAACTAAGACAATGTTTAGGATCCTCCTTTGAGCATCTGGGCCTATCATAGTTTAAGGCATAGGCTGAAAATTCTCTAAATATATGAAGTTCAGTTAGGGCTTTAATCTCAAAGTCTCCATTTTTGTCAGTTTCTCTGGGTTTATGCCTACTCATATGTAACTAATCACATGGATACACACACATCTATATATTTTTATAATAATTACTTTTTTGCTTGGTTCACGTGGTTAGTATGATATTGGGGGTGGTCTCCCAGTGTTCCTACAGAAATCAAGCCACGGCTGCAAGATCTGATTGTATTTATAGTAATTATCATTAACAAGGCTAGTGACACCACTCATCCGGCATGCAAACCATATTTTGTCTCTAATCTGAGAGAGGGATGTCACTGTTTTGTTTCATCCAGTGGGACATGATCACACACCTGCAAGATCTGATTGTATTTATAGTAATTGTCATTAATAAGGCTAGTGACGCCACTCATCCGGCCTGCAAACCATATCTTGTCTCTAATCTGAGAGAGGGATGTCACTGTTTTGTTTCATCCAGTGGGATACGATCACACACCTGGCAACCGTGACTACTGCACCGACACACTTTATTCGAGCAAATACCCAGTATGTACCTGGCAGATACCTGGAATGTGCCGCTCCTCACCTCTGACAAGCCCCGTTGCGTTTGCCTTCCCAGCCTGGGTTCATGCCTGGCTGACGGGCGGCTGATCTGTTAAATGATAATGATTAGGATTTAATAGGCTGCAATGCTTCGCGTGTCTACCAGATGGCATAAATTCATGAATTGTAATGCAGTTTATATATATATACTGTGCAGTATTGCAGCCAGCGGGAATAAAATGCTTCAATCCCTGCCTGGAAAATACCTCAATGCACTCGGGCAGAAAACAGTCACAAACCTCAATACACCCGGGTATACCCGAATTTGTGGGACTAGCCGAGCTCGAATAAAGTGTGTCGCCAGTGTATTTGTACTATAAGTTTATTCTCACTTCTGCTGATCAATTCTGAGGGTCTATTAAATAGGAACAGCCATGGGTCAAGAGCACATGATTGGGAAGTCATCCTCTGGATCCATCTGTTTATTACAGTCCACATCCATTTAACTTTGGGACATTAACACTACATATGGAGGTATGTTCCCTGGTTAGCACACAGTTTAGGGCCCAGTTGGGATGTGCCAGGTGAGATATCTGACATCCTGATGGGAGTATAGTGCCAGCGATATAAGACCTTGTAGGCATTTTCGCTTATTGTGTGTACATATTGAACTTTTGGCCACTGCTTCAAATATGCTCTCCCATTCCTCTCTGTCTAGCACAGATCCAAGATCCTGTTACCATTGTCTGATAAATGTAGGCTTGCTATTTGTTTTTTCCCTAGCAAACGTATCATAGAGGCACGAGATTAAACCTTTAGAGTATCCTGTTCCCAGGCAATGGTTCTCAAAAAGGGTTAAGGAGTCTCCGGGTTTCTTTATTTTAAACAACTCTCTAAGCTGCATAAAGCAAAATGCTTCTCCTTTCCACTTGGTTTTGTCTGGGAAGAATGCTTCTATTGGCTTAAATCTATTCCTACTCCCGAGGTCCCTCAGGTGCGTCACTCCAGCTGCCCGTCAGTGTTGGAGTACATTTATTTTGATGGACTGAACTCTGCCAACCCAGTATCCTTACATTTTGACCAGTTGTTTAGCTCTCCATTTATTGTTTGGATTATTTCTGGGTAGTTTGCCTTATATAAAGTCTCATAGGACTTTGCAATATTTATCCCCAGGTATCTAATGTTGTGTGCTTTCCATTTAAAGTCGAAAATTTAGTGCAATAAGTTGAAAGTGTGAGGATGGAGATTAATATTGATACCTCTGATTTATTATTATTTATCTTGAACCCTGAGAATGAGTTGAATGTACCTAGTTCTTTGGTTAAGGAGGGTACTGCAGGGAGATCAAGGGTCTGTATATGGTTAGAAGGATGTCATCTGCAAATAAGGATAGTTTATATTCAGAATTCGCTATGTTGATCCCCCTTATATTTTTATTGGCTCTAATTTTTGCCCGCCAATGGCTCCACTGACAATGCAAATGAAAGGGGGAGAGTGGGCACACCTGCCTTGTACCTTCCCTGATGATGCCATTCCATGACAAGTCACTCTTGCTGTTGGGGTTGTATATAGAGATAATATTGCTGTGCGAAATGGTCCGCAGATACCAAATGCCTCCAGGATGGCTCTCATGAGGGCTAAAATCATCATGGTTATATTCTGTTGTTTGAAGTACTGTATGCTATGATGTCTATAGTCCTTTTAGTATTTACCGCTGCCTGCCTAGTTGGTACAAACCCTACCTGGTCAGTATGGATCAGATCAGGTAATAATGAATTTAATCTAGTAGCTAACATTTTAGAATTTTTTTAAATGTTTGTGTTAATAAGCGAGATGAACAATATAGGAAGGTTGGAGCACAACTGAATACAGGTTGTGCTCCAACCTTCCTATATTGTTTGCTGTGACCATTGGAAGACCGGATGCACCTACCGGAGGAGGTATACCAGGAAGACCACCCAGCCGTGAGTAATATTACTCTTACACCGTACACCTTATTGTTCCACAGCGATATATCTGACTGGACACTAGCTAGTGGGAGTTGTTACTTACCAGAGTGGAACTCCATCCAGGCCATCGTGTCATAGTGGAAATAGGTGTTACATCCAACAGGATTTTGGTTTGGTTTAATGCTCCTGGTACCCCTAGGATCTCTACACATGGAATTATTCTGTTGAAGGACTTTATTGCAGCTTTTGATCTATGTTTCTGAGCACCATACAGCATTTTTTACATTAATAAGCGAGATGAGCATATAACTGGTACAATTTGCAGGGTCTTTTCCCTCTTTATTTATTACTGAAATTGAGCATGTTTTTAGGGAACTGTTCACCCTGGAGGATGGAGTTCAGGAGTTTTTGTAATTGAGGAATTAGTGTCATTGAAAACTTTTTCTAATAAATGTTTAAAAGACATCTGGCCCTGGGACCTCAGAGGGTCTCAGTGATATGATTGTGGCTGCAATCTCCTCACACGAGATTGGTTTATTTAGAGAGACTTTATTGTGCTCTTTGAGCTTAGGTACGTCTAAGGTTGATAGGTATGTTAGTAGGGATCCTGGATGTTGTTTGTTGGGCCCCGGTTTTTTTTTTACCATCATGTAGTTTAGCATAGTATTGGCAGAACTCTTCTATTCATTCTGAGTTTGAGGTGAGAGTGCCATTTTTTAGTCTAATAGATTTTATTTTATTATATGGTTGTTTGTTACGGAGTCTAACTGCCAGTAAGGAATTGGCTTTGTTAGCTTTTTCAAAAAACTTTCTTTTAGTCCACATTATGGATTTTTCAGCTTCCAAGATTAGACACAGGTTCAATTCACCCCGAAGGTTTGCTATTTTTTTAAAGAATATTGTGCTTAGTGTGCGTAATGTTCTTTCTCAGCCTCTACTATTGCCCTTTCGTGAAATGTGGTTCCCTCTGTTCTAATTTGTTTTCTATATGTTGCAATGCTTATCAGTGTCTCTTTCATGACAGCCGTGTGGGATTCACATATTGTGGTCAGGGTGGGGACACTCTCTTGATTGTTCTGAAAAAACTGTGTTAGTTCAGGTCCACCTCTGACAGGATTTCGGGGATTTTAAGTAATTAATCATTTAACCTCCAGAAGAGGTTGTGGTATCTTGTTTTCTATATTGCTGTTTCAAGGGTGGTTTTTTTCAATTGAGGCATCCATGGTCACGTTGAAGTCTCCTCCCAGAATCACTCTCCTTCTCCTCACACTACAAAGGGTTGGAAAAAAATCCTCAAACAATTTAGAGCTCTCGTTCGGCACGTATATGTTTGCTATTGTGATTCTCATACCAAAAAAAGGTTCCTGTTGTTATTTTGTAGCAGTCCTCTTTGTCTCTTTTAGTGTTTTCTATGTGGTATGGGATATATTTGTGAATGAGTATAGCTACTCCTCGTTTTTTTTAGCTGAGGCTGAAGATAGTAATATTGTAGGATAATTTTAAACAAGAATGTAAGAATTGTAGGATAATTTTAATCAAGAATGTAAGAGGCTTGTTTGAGTTAAAGTGAGTCTCCTGTAAGAAAATGATATCACTATTAGCTTTTTATATTCTCTCATGGCTAGTCGTCTTTTGTTAGGGCTATTTAGTCCCTTAACGTTATGTGATGTTATTTGTAGAGTCATGATTTTAGTTCCTGAGTAACTATTCCGACTTGGATCTTGAGTGTTTTGCAGTGAATAATTTTTGCTATATTTGTGTGTGGTCTTTTCTTTTTTGACTAATAAAATTCTGTAGAGGAGGGTTAAGGGGAACCAAAAATGGGGAGAAAGGGGAAGGGGAAGCCTCAAGAAAATGCCAAGACACATAGCTATAGCTGTGCTTGTTTGAGGGCCTCCCCCCCATCTAGCATAGCCTGCTCCTTCTGGAATGGCGGGAAGGTGATCATGGCCCCACCTCCCGTCTTGATCGAGTGCCCCGCCACATTGTGTTTACAGCCATATTGGGGCCCACTAAATTGTGTACCTGAACCTCGCCTTTGTTCACAGTCTGCCAGTCAGATCGCCCTCATGAGACCCCTGCATCTCCCGCACGTCTTGCTAAAACATACCCCGAGCATACAATAATGTTTTTGGTGTACATCTCAGTGTCCGTTGAGGCCTACAGTACATACCTGTCAGGGCCTCAGACCCTCTAGATCAGGGTGGTGGGGTCACTCCCTCCTTGCCCACGGCCCCCTGGCTTGCTAATTGTAATATTTTTTTAGTCAAGTTGACTTCATTCATGAGGGGAAGGCCCTGATCCCCTCATCAGGTAGTTGAGAGACCCAGCACCTTTCTATTTCAGTGGGTGCCGATCTCCAGCCATTCACCTCTTGTTTTGGGAGCTGTCTTCTGTCATGGATCCTCCTGGCTGACACACAGTTTAGCTAGGAATTATTGTCTTTCTTACGAACCTTTGAGTGAGAAGGTTGCCCATACCACAATTAACTTGAAGGGGAAACCCCAGCTGTATCTTTTGTCTCGCACTTGGAGTACATTGGTCATGGGCTTGAGAGACCTCCTTTGTACCAATGTGGCAGGTGCTGGAAGTCTTACATTCTCGTGGGTCAGGTTTTGTGACAATCTCGTCTGCGATCATAGTTTTTCTTTAGTCTTGAAATAATGGAGGCATAGCACTACGTCGAAGGGTTTATCGCTGTTCAGTGGTGTTGGTTTTAGGGCTCTATGGCAGCGGTTGACCATCAGGGAGTCTGCTCAGATGTCTGTGATCCATTTTTTAAACCAGCTGCAGACAAAATACTCTGGGTCTGATATGGAGATGGACTCTGGGATCCCTCTGATTCTAAGGTTGTTGCACCATCTCCTATTGTCAGAGTCCTCATGTCTTTCTACAACCTCTAACATCTGGACTCTTAGATTCTCTAGGTTTCAAGCTACAGTATCCTGATCACGTATGATCTCCTTAGTTTTTCTCTCCAGTGAATCCATTCGTGTGCTGAGCTCTGCGACCTCTTGCCTCGTCTCAGCCAGCTCAGCCTGCAGGAGAGATTTAATGTTCCTGTATTGATCTTCTATATCTTTTTTGGTTGAGTTCTGGCTGAAGGGCTTTGTCTCTGATTTGGATTCTGACTGGCCGCGTGTAGGTAAGTCCCCCACCCGAGCAGTGTGGGTATTTTTCTTTTGAAAATAAGTCAGCCTTCTCAGACTGTGGGGTCTTTTTAGATGATCTCCGGGGCCTCTCCCTGTTTTTTAAATAAGATTTTTAGTTAGCTTTTTTATTGTTTTTCTTTATGTTTTACATCGGTCTCAAGCGGTGCTTGCTTCTCAAGTGGCCATGTTGCTCAGTGCCGCGCATGCGCTCCTGATTAGACTATTTATAATACGTTGCCCATAGAACCACAGAAAATGACAGCAGGTAACCATTTTCTGACCATTTTCTGACCATTTTCCTACTTGCTCTAAAACCTCAGACCACATGTGATCCCAAGTTTTATTAATGTATTTTAGTGTGTAGCATGTGAATCATTTTGTGATAATTACTAATTTATATGCTCATACAGTATGCTTGTGTCACATTATAAATATTATGTATCAGAGCCACCCGTGGGTTTGATCCTGTGACTCACCCTGGTCAGGTTATTAGCCCAGAGATCTCAACATAAAAGGGGGATAGGACGATATGGGAAATGTGGCTCTCCTAATAAAGGTAAATCTCATTGCTCTATTGTGTGGATGTATATACTTAGTGACCCTGTATATTCATCCTCTTGTGGCTCATATAACCAACCATTTGATGTATAAAGTGATTGTAGCTCGTGTCATGTTAGAAATGTTGAAAATGATGTATACATTGTGTTCTGTGGTCCCAGGACATGCTAGGCTGATAATACACATACCCAGCCTGCACGCACAGGGATACGGTTGGTTACACAAGGGTGTTTGAAACTATGGAGGGTGGGGTTGGGCAGTTCCCCTATTTGGGAGACATTGGTCCGATAAGCGGAGCCATTGTCTGTCCAGACGGAGAGGCAGCTATCTCCATTGCTGCCAGAATCACTCTACTCTTTCCTAAATCTGTCTCAGCATCTCCCCTGCTAAAATCACTCTCCTGGCTTTCTAACAAATCCCACATCTCACACTCAATTCTCCTCCTCACTTTTAATGCTTTCCACTCTTCTGCCCCTCAGCTCTAATTTCTCGCTATGCACCATCCCGACTCCTGCGTTCTCCTCAAGGATGCCTTCTCTCTACCCCATTTGTATCTAAAGCCCTCTCCCTTTCTCACTGACTGCCCCACACCTCTGGAATGCCCTTCCCCTTACTACCCGACTAACACCCTCTCTATGCACCTTTAAGACCCACACTTGCTTAAAGAAGCATATGAGTAGCAACGTGGATAATACTAGACACATGATACATAAAGCTTGGCCCCCTGCAGACACACTTACCCTCCTACTGTCTCTGTATGTTCTTCCTACCTACCAATTAAATTGTAAGCTCCTCAGAGCAGGGACTCCTCTTCCTAAATGTTACTTTTATGTCTGAAACAATTATTCTCATGACCTGTTATTTGTATTATTTGTTATTTATATGATTGTCACATGTATTACTACTGTGAAGCGCTATGTATATTAATGGCACTATATAAATAAAGACATACATACATACATACATCACTCCGAGAGATAGCGAGCTGGCTCCGAGAAGAGGAGGATGTATGCAGGTAGGCGCTGTTCCCATAGGCCGGTTCGTAATTCCCGTCCTCCTTGCCTCAGCCTCACCGTCACGCCATGATTACCCAACCCAAATGAGCCCTTGTCTTGTCATTGACCTACCATACAACATCTATGTGGTGATTGGTTGCTGTCCCGTTTTCCATTTTTGTCTATGGAAAAGGGAAACCTATAAAAGTTGCACCCAAGTTCAGTACCATGTGGGTGGCTGACTCTAGCATGTGGATTAGCTAAGCGGGACTCTCTGAGGTTGTGCTGGAGTGACCCGAAGACAAGGCTGCTCACTCTTCTACCGCGGGAGATTTAAAAGTGTTGCTTAGTGACTTGCATACTCAGAACCCTCAGAGAAAGTCATTGCGTTGACACATGGCACCTAGAACAACTAGGATTCCCCCTGTATGGGCCAGTGATTGTGAGTATAGCTCTGTTGGTGATATAGTGTTATGTCTGCTGGCTCTAGCCAGAATAAATATACTTTTATTTGATTTAAGTGTCCTGTCTGGTGCTTGATCCCGTGAAAGAGTCCTGGTCTCCCGTGACAATGATCTCTTCTCCAGGACTAGGAAGAGGCTTCACAGCATCATTAATAAGGGCACTGGTGCAAAAAAACCCAATAAAAACAAATATACCTAAGTTTTCTTAGTAAAGAGATTTTAGGCCATTTTAAAAAAAAAAGCCCTCATCAGTTCTACAGTGCATTGCTTTGCAAGGGTTAATTTGTGGCTTTACAAATCTTGGCAACAATCGTCACTACCACAGACTTTAATGATGGCCGAGGATGAGGTGCACCTGGGGCATTTGTCTGAATCTTACCATTGTATCAAAATCTGGGAGACACATAAGCCCTTTGTATGTTTTCAGCTGTATCTCCCTAGGAGGTATAGACAGGGTGAGTTTACTGGTTGTATAATATCCCTCCAAGATCCAGTCTGGGATTTAAACCTCTGAAAATTCTTCTGTTGACTTATCCAGTAATTTATCTCTTGATTTATCTCCATTGCATACCATTTAGATAAGTTGTGTAACAGTTAGAGATTGATACACATACTGTATACATACAGTATTTGTACTATCAAGTCTTTGTCTAAAGGATTGTCCATAACTCATTCAGTACAAGAGGTGCCTATCACACGATTTACCAACACTTTGGTTAGAAAATATAAAGAAAACCCTGGAGTCATTAGTGCAAGGCCAGCATGGCTGGGAGTTTGAATGGGCACTAGCCAGGCCAAAAAGAATGATGTGAAGTTAAATTTAGGGAGATATAAATTACAGATCAGATGTGGCTGGAGAAGTGGAAAGCATGGAGTTAAGTTTTGAGAAAGCAGCGTGAATATATTAGTGTTCCTGGATCTGAGCAGGTGATAACACAGCACTCTTATACATATAGAAGTTTGTATGTGTGTGTGTGTCCAGGCCTCCCCTCTGAGCATCCCCCTTGGTTCCCCATGTTCCCCTTACCTCCGATAGGAGGGGGCAGGGGCGTTCGGCAAGTGCCGGTAGGAGCAGGGAAGTTGCGGCAGGCGACCCAGTCGCAGGAGGCTCTCAGCGGCTCCCATAGCAGGGTGCCGCCATGTTAGATATGCGCGTGCATGGGCAGACAGGTTGCGCATGCGCAGGTGGTAGGGACAGGGCGGCCCTTACTAACATAGGGCTCAGCGTGGACTACAGCCCCCAGAAGGCTATGGGGCTGTTAGAACACATGGCCACAGCAGCCAATAGGGCGTTCGGATTGCCCTGCAGGCAAGAAGATACATTTGGTACGCTTAGATAGCCACGCCAGTCAGAGCTGGGACAAGGAAAGAGTACGGTGTGTGTGCAGGGTGTCTGTGGCCCCTGCACTGGGCCAGAGACCCGCATAGGCCCCAGCTAGGCCCCGACTCCGCTGTAAAGTTTGTGGCTGCTACAGGGACAGGCCCTCAGACAGGGACACTGCCCCCATTTAGCAATTATAGTTTCAGGGCCTGCCGCACAGCCATTGTGGCCTGTGGTCTGGGACAGAACAGCACTGCAAGGCACAGAGACTATTTTCCCGGTGGTACCCTCCTGCTGGCACCACCCCACGTGGAGGCGGTCTCATCGCTGACGACGACAGCGTGGGCCGGATGGCCCCTTTATCTTCAGTCGGGTCTACCAGGTGCTGGAGTACCCTGCAGGTATCACACCTACACCTACAAGTGCACCAACTTGTAACACGCGGTTGTGGGCAGCGCGGTCACACACACTTTGGGTGGATTGACTCTTGTGGACATCAGGGTTCTGTAAGTATGGGATACTCTCGCAGATCTTCTGGACTTGGCGGTATGTGTCTTGGTAGGAGGATCATCATTGGCTCCTTGGCCCTTTCCTTGCGGGAATCTTCTCTTCGAGACTCCTTTTAGGGATTTGATTTTACCCGCCACCAGTCCAGTCTTTGTTGCCGCAATGCTCCGACACTAAAGATTTCTGTGTGAGTATACTTCACCCTATTATCCAAGCTGCTTTGTCTGACACAGTAACCAGTGCATCAGCCACGCTCATTGAGATATACAAAACAGAGCGGAGGAGTGAGGATACCATGCAGAGAGATGGTATATCAGCCGATTAACCCTTTCAACTCACGCCCCGCAAAACCAGTAATCTTGGACACACCCCAGCGGTCGGTGCGGCACCCACAATGATTGGAACCCACAAGACACGGCGAGAAGGGGAACACATAAGGACATATGAGGTGGGAAGAGGCTATACACTAGCCATCCATTCCTTATTTGCTACACCTGTTCTATACCTCGCCACACTGGTCTGCCTCACGGCTTTCAATCAAGTGACTGTGATTATTGCACTAAGACTTTACGGTATTTGGCTATGTGTCCTAGCAGTAATTTTCATACTTGGAAGTCTGTTCCAGTTTTCTACCTCTATATCCTAAGGGATTATTTATGGATTGTTTTACGGTTGCTTCCGGGGGAAATTAGTAGCACCCCTTCAGGACATAGGTCCTATAGTGTATCGGACTTCTCAAAATATACCCAGAGGAGACAGGGTGGAAGGCCAGCTCAGCACAACTGCCGTTCGATGACAAATGGACAGACGCCTGTGAAAAGGCGTTCATCAGCCTGAAGAAAAGCTTAATGGAGGCGCCCATTCTCGCATACGCCAGTCCTGAGCAGCCCTACATCCTTGATGTGGATGCGAGCTTCAATTACATGTGTGCAGTCTTGCACCAGAAGTACTCGGCTGGCTTCCGACCAGTGGCCTACGTCAGCCGCTGTTTGACCCCCAGCGAGTAGAATTATCCCATCCACAAGTTGGAATTCCTCGCGCTCTAGTGGGCAATCGTGGAAAAACTCCAAGACTACCTGTATGGGGTCACCTTCGAGGTGCGTACGGAAAATAATCTGTTGACTTACATATTGACATCCACCACACTGGATGCCATCGGCCACAGATGGAGGCGGGCTATCTCGAACTATCGGTTCACATTGAAGTACAAGCCGGGGCCCCTGAACATCTGAGCCGATGCTCTATCTAGAAGGTTGGGACTGAGTACCACACCGGATGATATCCTCTGGGAAGAAATCCCTGGATCAGGCATGCAAGCTATGTGCTCAACCGCAGCCATCGTGGAAGATAAAGTGGCATTTTCAGAACTGAGGGTGGCGGGTTAATTAGGATACCAATCCAAGGCTATCCCTGCCACCTTTTGCCACTCAGAGGGAATGAATATCACCCCAGACAAGAACATTGCCTGGAAGGATCAAGTACAATACCAGAAAAGGGATCCCCAAGCTGGAATTATCCGCCAAGCCATCCAGCAAAACAAGCCTTCATTACTGAAATGTGCTCCCAGCAACACGGTCACAGTACTAATGTGGGAAGTGGATACATTCTAAATTGACAAGGGTCTACTGTATCGGGTGGTTCAATAACATAACCACCTGGATAGAATGCAGCTGGTTCTACACAAGAACCTTCAACACATGATATTGAGATCACTTTATGATGAACATGGCCATTTCGGCATGGACAAAACCTTCGGTTTTATACGCGACCAGTTCTTCTGGCCACAGATACGAGAGTCAGTAGAACGCCACTGCCACCAATGCTCACGGCGCATTTAACGGAAGACCCTATCAAACAGAGCCACTCCAATGGCTAATCTGTAGAGCTCGGGTGCCCTGGACCTCGTGTGCATGGACTTTTTGTGTATTGAACCAGATGCCCAAGGCATCGGCAACGTACCAGTGATCACAGATCCCTACACCCGGTACGCCCAAGCCTTTCCAACCAAAGACCAGAAGGCCATTGCAGTGGCCAAAATATTATGGAAGAAGTACCTCATCCATTATAGACTGCCTACTCAACTGCATTCGGATCAAGGCCGGGACTTCGAAAATAACCTCATCTAACCACATCAGGGAGTTGCTTAAGCTGGTGAAACATCACCAAGTCCCGAACGACTCCTTACCATCCGGAGGGAGATGCTCTGCCGGAGAAGTTCAACCGGACCCTCCTGGATATGCTCAGCACCCTAAAAGGGTCTCAGAAAAATGAGTGGAGTAAGCATGTGGAGTCCCTGGTGCACGCCTGTAATTGCACCCGCCACGAGTCCACGGGTTCACTCCTTCACTACAATTCAACTGTTCGGGCGAGAAGCATGGCTTTCTGAAGATATACGTCTGAGGGTTTCTACCGATGGGGTACCCAACAGGACGCACTTCAGATACGTGCAGTGGCTTCAAGAAAGCCTGCAACAAGCCTACCAGCTAGCAGAAAAAGCTTACGCTCATCTGAATGCCATTATCAAAAGGCGCTATGACCATAAGGTCTGCCATCGGGAAATTCATCCTGGAGACGCTGTTCTGCTCGTTACCTCGGAATCCCCGGCAAACACAAATTCCCTGACCGTTGGCGTGACGGGGATTCGAGGTCGAATCACAGATACCGGGTCTCCCGGTCTACCGCATAAAAGACGCGGATAGCCAGGTAAAGGTCTGGCACCACAATCATCTTCTGCCTATCCCACAAGTGGGGGATGATGAACCAGAGACATAGGCTACACCATTGGCTGGTGAGCCAGAAGGTCCCGAAGAGACAGTAACTGAGACAACCAAGGGTCTTATGAAAGGACCTTCTAGTAACATAGACAAAAGTCAAGGAGCACCTCCCAAAGGAGCTACGGGTAATGGGTTCCAGTCCTCAGACACCTACTCCGGTGGCTCCAATGAGCCCTCCTCTGGACCCAATAAGTCCTTGCTTTATACCTCAAAGAGACATTACAGAAACCATAGTACCCCCAATGAGATTGACTGAGCCTTAAGAGAACGATCACTACTCCCCAGAGGCAGTTGAAGAACGGCTTCACCGAAGCCAACTTGTTAGGTACCCTCCCAACCGGGTAACTTATGATTCATTTGGGGCACCCCACTATGAGGCTCAGCAGTGGTCTTGCATTAAAATCAAGTCTGTCATTGTCATGTTCACGGAAATGTATAACTTGATGTAGAGTTATGTCATGTTATAAGTTGTACATATTACAATGCATTTTTATTATATTATCAGTGTGGTTATGTGTTACGATGTTCCCAATCAGGGTCATTGATCTTTTCACCAGGGGGAGAATGTGGCCAGGTCTCCTCTCTGGGCATCCCTCTGTGTTCCCCATGTTCCCCTTTCCTCTTCCTCTGATAGCACTGCGGAAGGTGCAGGGGCGTTCGGCAAGTGCCGGTAGGAGCAGGGAGGTTGCGGCAGGTGGCTCTCGGCGGCTCCCGTAGCATGGCGAGCGAATATTAGATATGCGGGTTGTGCATGCGCAGTTGATAGGGACAGTATGGCCATTACTAACATAGGGCTCAGCGGGTACTGCAGCCCCCAGAAGACTATGGGGCTGCTAGATCACATGGCCATGCAGCCAATAGGGTGCTCAGATTGCCCTGCAGGCAAGAAGATACATTTGGCACACTTAGAGAGCCACACCAGTCGGAGCTTGGACAAGAAAAGGGTAGGGTGCGTGTGCAGGGTGTCTGTGGCACCTGCATTAGGCAGATTGACTCTTGTGGACACCAGGGTGGTTGGGTTCCCAGGGGCACCTCAAGTGTAGAAACTGTGTTTGAGTGCACTGTGGGGTTACGGCCGTGCGTGGCCTATTTGGTGTGGGTGGTATATTGTTCTTCCTTTTTCATATGCATGCAGTAAACTGCTATCTATATCATTGTGTGTTTTGCATTGAGTCCTGTGACGGGGTTATCCAACATAGTAGGATCCCACACAGATGGAGGCGCTGTAACCAGACAGATCAGGCACACTCCAAGCTCTCAGCAGCGGAGGTTCAGGCCTCCTATGAGCCACAGGTAATGCACCAGACGCACAGAAGCTGCCACATCTCCCATAGGGTGGGGGAAACTGAGCTACATGTGTATGTATGTATACATAGTTACCTGGTTACATAGTATATGAGGTTGAAAAAAGACATATGTCCATCAAGTTCAACCTATGCTAAATTTATAGGACTGATACTTATCCTATATTTGAATTTACATTGAAACCTCTTCCAATGGTGTCTAGACCTGTCAACTCTCTGTGAGTTACACGGATTTACATCTCCCGGCCTCACACTTTCAATTCTGTGGTGCAATTTTCAGTACTAGAAGCCTGTCACGCACCACCTAGCATTGTAATTTTACACCCCAGTGCTATATGTAGCACGTGCAGTGGTGAAAGTAGAGTTTTATTCTAACATATACTCACCCAGGCATTTAAAACACTGGAGTTTACATCAACCCCAACCCTTGTCGGTGGTCATGCGAGCCCGACCCCCCCACCACCACTAACCTTTTCAAACCTTGCTCTCGTCCCCCTCTATTCCCCCCTCTTCGCATGTAGTGTATTTCTTTACCCCCCTCTGTCTCTTATTCTTCCCCCCTCCCTCACTCACATTCACTTCCTCATTCACACTCTTTCCCTCTCTTCCTCACTCACTATTCCTCTCCCCACCTCCCTCTCTCACCCCCCACTCTCACCCTGCTCTATTTATCACACCACCTCCCCCTCTCACTCTTCCTCCTCCTCTCTCTCACACAACCCCCCCACAATAATTAATTACCACCTCAACAATAATACCACCCCCTTCAATACACACAGTAGCCCCCACAATAATACCCCTCACACGACAATATCCCCCCACAATATACACAATACTCTCAAAAATACAATACCACAGGTATAATACCCATACAATACACAAAATATAATTTGCTGGGCGTAGGTTCTTTTGGGCAAGGTGAGAAATATAATACCTCCCCATAATACACACAATACTGTACCCCCTACACACACAATACCCCCCAATAATTGGAAGCAAAACTAACCTGTGTGTCTCTGTGCCTCCCTGTTTCTCTGTGCCGCCCTCTATCTCTGTGCCCCCCTGTGTCTCTGTTCTACCCTGTTTGTCCGTGCCTCCGTGTCTCTTTGCCTCCCTTTGTCTCCCTGCCTCCTTGTATCTCATTTTTTCCCTGTGTCTCCACTCCGCCCGGTGTCTCTTTGCCTCCCTGTCTCTTTCTCTCTTCCTCTCTGTGTATCTCCCCAACAGATCTGGCTCCGGTCATTGATGCCTTAATATGTGTATATCGATATATGGCATATCCTTTTTAGGGCATCCTATGTCACTGCCGTGGAGAAGCTGCAGTCCTAACTGTTTTTACAGCAGCTTCCTCTGCGTCCTGCTTGCCACATCGTAGTTAGTATTGTCCTCCCCCTCTGTGGCCCCTTTTTATTCTAATTTCATGGTTACATTGGTTTCATGATTGTTGATATATTTTTTGGTGTTTTTTGCTTTGATCGTTGTGGTTACTCTACTAGGTAGACATTCTGGGGGCGATTCACTAAGCAGTGACAACTGCTTTTAAGTATGATAAATGGCTTTTAAGACCGATACTGCCTGCTGCGCGATTCACTAAGTAGTGACAAGAATGCTTTATTGGCCGTAAAAGGCATATTTTCAGCCAAAAAAAAGGAAAAACAATACGTCCAATCAGCTCAAAAATGTCAAACGCGCTGTTTTTTGCATGTCCGCGCGATTCACTAAGCAGTGATAAGTGAATCGCACTTTAAAAGCACGCCAGATTTTTGGACCAGCTAAATGCTGGCGCAAAAGAAATAGAGCCATGAAAAAAAAATTAAGTTATTTTTCACCACACAATTAATACAACAGGCCGGTAGGTTTCCCTGGGTGATCCCCGAGGGAGTCCAGGGCCCTCGGGTGATCCCCGCGGGAGTCCGGGGGTCCCCGTTGGCCTGCGGTACCAATCGTGCGGCCGAAAAAAATAAGAGTCCAGAAGAAGATACAGAAGAAGAAGATAGAAGACCATGAAAGAGCTAAAATTGGATTACAATTTACAGATGAAGATAAAGAAAGAAGAAAAGGACTTTGATTTTTTTTTATCTGTGGCCCGTTGCTGTTTGGGTTCATGGATTGGTTCGAGAGCTTGCAGTAAACACGGGAATCGGAGGGTGAAGACATCTAAAGGCAAGGGAAAAAAATAGAATATATGTTATTTTTCTTTTATAGGTTTTTTTATTTTATTTTTTGGGTGATTTAATTTTTTTTCACACTTATTACAAATGTATTTATATATGGCCCTTTAGGGCTATACATACATACATACATACAGTAGGAAGCAATGGCTGTTTTGGCAAATGCTTGCTTGTATGTATTTTAAATGTACAGTATATTAGTTCTTTGTTTTAAAATTTGTATGCTATTTATATTGCATATTAGTGTTCAGGCATTTTTGCTGGTGTTTTAAATTGTTTGTTTCTGGCTTTTGATTGGTGTTTGCTTTTTAATGTTTGATTTTTTTTATTTTGATTTGGAATGATGCAGTTTATTTAGATATTTATTTTATTTATTCATGATTTTGTTTTGGTGTTTTAATTGCTTATTCTGGTCTTTATTTTGGATTGGATTAATTGATTGGTGGTCATTTTGTTTGGTTTACTTCTTTATTTGTTTTTAGTTTGAGATTGTTTTGAATGCATTAGATCTTGTTTGTGATTTTTTTTTTAGGTTGAACATTGACTGGCATAGTGTTAAATCATGCCCGTATATTATGCTTTTAAGTAAGATAAATGGCTTTTATGTACCCACTGTGCCATTCAATTGTTTTACTGGCATTAGAAAAAAACAAGAAAAAAAAGCGCACACCTCATGGTGTAGTATGTAATACTTTACTAGGCAAGAAAAGACAAAAATGCAGTTACAGAACATCAGTGCATCAAGAGCACTGAGAATGAACACTTCTGTGGTTTAATAGTTCAGGACTGTCTGCAAGCCTCCTCTCCCTTTCTCTGACGTGTCCGTCAGGCTTGTAGTGCTGGGACCAGCTCCTCCAGATCTGAAGTGCTTCCGCACCACGTGGGGGTCACGTCGCTGTGTCACTCCGTTCCTCCGTCGTGCCGTCACCACTGTCCTGGCACCCAACACCACAATGGAACAGGGAGGAGCAAGAGGATGATGTTGCTCCGTTCGACTTCTCAGTCTTCTCCATGGGGCTCCTTCGCATGCAGTAAAGCCTCTGATATTCCCACGAAGTGTAATGACCAACCAGAACCACCCTGCATGTTTCAAGGCGTGTGCCTCTTTGTCAGGGGTGTGGTAATGGTTGGTATAACTGTTATACCAACTGTTAGCCCTGCCTCATCTGCATATTATTAATGAAATACATAAGAATAAGGGATATAATAAGTGCAAAATGCATTATATAGATACTAATGTATATATGCATATGAGGCAGGAATATAGCAAATGAATGCATAAGAAAATAAGTTAATAAATAAGTAAATAATTAAAACAATTACAACTATTGATCAATATTCCATGCAATCAATAATTAAGTATTTAAATTTCCCTTACGTGATACTGGAATGAGTATGACTATAGGGGACCTTTTTGACCCCTATAAAAGCTGGTAATTATAATAAAACCAACATCTAAACAGTAACATGGGTTATATATCCTATGCTCACAGTCACATACATGAATCAGCTATAAAACTTGTGAAAAAAATGAAACATATCCTTTAATATAATAATGTAGGCTAATAGTAAAAATATTAGTATGCGAATTATAAATATATGTAAAAACACATATCATATTAAATACTATGCATAAATACAAATTTTATAAAAAAAAAGAAGCCAAATCAATCCCTTCGTTAAGACCATTGGAGGATAAAGTACCTAATTGGTGTATCCAAAATGTCTCACCCTTAGAAACCGGTCACCTCCTTTGATACCTAATTTGACATGTTCTATCCCTACTATTTTAAGCCCACTGGGATCCATATTATGTCTAATTTTAAAATGTCTGGATACTCCGTGAGTGAGGACCCCTTTTAAAATATTTCACCTATGTTCTAAAAAATCTCTGTTCGAGGGTACGTTTGGTCCTTCCCACGTATTGTAGGCCACATCCACATTCTAAACGATAAACAACATATTTCGTTTTACAATTTATAAAATCTTGGCTAGGTGGATTATGTTAAAAATATTGGATTTAAAATGACCTGACTACTCTGAACAAGTTTACATGTAAAGCACCTACCACTACTTTGATGGAACCCTTACGGGGGCATCCTTCCAATGATGCCTGCTTCATTCACTTCCTCTTTTTTCTTTAAAAGTTTAAGGGCTAACATTGTTTTTAATGTATTAGCTTAATGATAGATAACTTTAGATTGGTCTGGGAGAATTTTAATTAAAATATTGTCACACTTTAAAATCTTCCAATGTTTATCCATTATTTGTTTTATCTGCTTTGAAGCTCCAATGAATTTTGTAATAAAAAGTACATCCTGATTGTTGTCTATTTTTGTTTTTTTTGTCTTTTATAACAGTATCTCGATCTAATAGCAATGCCCTATTAAAAACCTTCTCTATATTAATTTGACTGTGTCCCTTTGTTATACATTTTTCTTTTAATTGTGCTGATTGGATCATAAAGTCATCCATTCTGGAGCAGTTCCTTCTTAGCCTTTGCAACTGGCCGTACGGTATATTATTTATCCAGCTTTTATGATGATTGCTTATGGCCTCCAGATACTTATTGCAATCAACTTCTTTGTGAAAAGTTATTGTTTGTATGGATAGATCTTCAGAGATAAATAAAACCAAATCTAAGAAGGCTATGCTATGCAAATCATAGTGGTAGGTGAATTTGAGATTAAAAGGATTCCTATTCATAAAATCAAAAAATAAAACCAATTCGTCTAGGGTCCCTTTCCACGCTAATAAAATATCATCTATGAAACAACGACAAAATCCTAAGTGTTCTATTATTCCAGATAAAACTCTGCTCCCAGAATCCCATCATTAGATTGGCATAACTTGGGGTAAAGGTCGTGCCCAGTGACCCCCCCCCCTGAGCTTCACTTGTAAGTGAAGGAAGTAAGGTGGTGACTCATGGCCTGTGTACAGCCAATCAGAGATGGGTACAGTCCATGAGCTCGCACCTTCCAGAGACTTCCAAGTGAGAGTAGCAAAATGAGTCAGTCTTGTGCTGTGAGGAGAAGAGAGCACAGGGGCTGTCAGTCTTCCCCATCGGGGGAAAGCATGCCATCAAGGACCATCAAGACTCAAGGCCCCATACTGTAATCACCATCCAGAAGTCCTGGGACTTTGGACATCAACATCTAAGCTGCAATAAAGAGCTGCAGTGATGCACAATAAATCTATCTGTTCACTATACCTCTGCCTGGGTGTCAGTTTGTGGGCAGGTGTTGTGGTGGGAGCTGACTTCCTGCATCCCAGGAGCCCATCACAGCTGGAGGCGCTGAAGCACTGATGATCAAAAGAACCAGAGAACCCAAAAGCCTGTCCTGTTGCCCCTTACCATCGCAGCTATATTCAGCTCTCCTCAACCAGCAGGTATGCCTCAGCACCACACACTAACATTAGTAACAGTAACACAGGTAGAGTTCCCAGTAATGGTCCCTATATGAGATTGGGGGTTGGGGGGGAGAAACAGTGTTACATTTGGAGGCGCTGCTGAGATACATCAGGACAGGCTTTTAGGCTTAACATAGCAGTACAAAATCAGAAGAGAAAAGTACAATCTCAGCTCTGGCTCTACAGAAAGAGAAAGAGAGGGGGACAGGGGTAGTCAAGGGGATCTATGATCTGCCGGAAGCTGAGCCTGTTCTGCCTAAGGATGTTTGGGTTGGGCTATAACTATTGTCCTGTTCAAGTTAAGTCACCCTTATGGACTGATAGGTGTAGAATGCCTAGAAGGGGGTGTTACTGTGTGGACCCCAGAAGCCGCTGAAGGAAGGGTCTGCAGTATTAGTGCCATGGGAGGGTGACAGAAAGTCTGTGGGTATTGTCCGGAAAGTGTCCTATGTATGAGTATTAAGTCCCAAGCTCCATGAATCACAGAGAGTTGGATTTATTAATAACAAGATGAGATATGCTTTAAAGGAGGTTTTGCCTGCCAAAGAGTAGTCTCTGAGTTATTAACTGCAGCATAAGGAACATTCACATACACGAACACGGTTTCCAAGATGGCGCCTACCGTGTGGTGGTAAGTGTGCATGAGTCCAAAATGGCGCTCCCGCCAACAAACCAGGACCGCATGAGATGGTGTGCAAGATTTGCAAAAGTTTGCAGAAAAGATTTGCAAGCTTTCAGTGCCAAATGAAGGGTGCCGCCCCTTATGCTGATTGGCTCAGGCAGAGTCAAGTCATTCTACTGATGCTATCCCCACCTCTGAGATTCACCCAGGGGAAGAGCTGATCAAGTAACAGTCAATCAGAGCTGTTGTCCCGGATGGGAGGAGACCGAAGAGCAGACCCCAGAGCTCATTCTACTGTGAGCTGCTAGAGATAGAGGAGCTGCTGTATTCTCGTTTGCAATCACTGCAAAATGACTGCTTCTAGCGAATCTCTTGATTTGGAAGTATCTAACTACTCCCTCTCAGGTGGCTACCTGATGGTGAGGGTTGGAGAGCAAATTCATCTGCGCTGTATGTGCGCGCACTGTCGCCTGCCTGGTGGCCATGTCGGCCTAGATGCACAGTGCCAGCACTGTGGCACCTACTACCTCCGGCCTGCCAGCCCACTGCCTGCGGAGGTGTGTGTGCCTATTTCAAGAGCCGTTACCCCGACTGGTGTGGTCTCTTTCCTGTTTCCTACAACCACGGTGTAACGCGTAGCTCACCACAAACGAAGTGCGACCGTGGTGCTGAGGTAGGGAATTGAGAAACGCCAACCCACAGCCACACGGGCGTGCCTAGGATGTAGATTGGTTGTGCAAGCCGGATCAGGGTTATAGAGTGCAGAGTAGTCGTATATACTTGCCATGCCAGGATTGGAGAATAGCGGATCATTGGGGTACTTTGCCAAAGTCAGGATTGTAGAAGAGCGGATCGTCGAAGTACTTTGCCAAGGTCAGGAGCGGAAAGAAGCGGAGACCAAGAAACTAGCAGGGTTCAGGCAACAAAGGGTTAATCAGGCAGACAAGGCAAAACAAGGTATCAGGAACAGAATGCAGCAAGGCACGGCGTCACACTGACTATGCTCAGCAAAGGTAAGCTGAAAGTGCAGGGTATATAAAGGAGGAGGCTCCAATAGCAAGCAGGGGTGGAACCAGGAAGTGAATAGTCATAGGCTGCTGGTACACACAGGTGTGTCCAATGATGCAGCCGATCAGGTAGGAGGTTACTTGCAGCCCACACGTGTCACAGGGTTCAGGGGGCGGGATTTGGAGTGTGTGATACTCCCACGCCGGTTCTTTGAGACATCAGAGCGGGGGCGGAGCGTGGAACGCGCGTCACTGCCATGCTGGTGTTGTTTAACAACAGAGCGGGGACGGAGCCTACCGCGCGCATCAGTGGGGAGACTAGACGAGCGCCCACGATGTACAGCCAGGTGAGGGGATGGTCCCTGAACGCCGGAACGGCGAATCCTCACACACGGATGCTGCGGGTCCGTGCACTCTGATAAATGTGGCCGGAGACTCCAGTGGTTCCGTGCCACTTACTAATACCTCAGCTGCTGCTGCGGACCCTTCTGTGGGCCCGTGTGCCCTACATTGGCTAGTCCAGCCTATGATGATGGTACCGACAGTCCCAGGCTTGGGATCAGTACCTACCGACGCCAACGAGGGTGAGTGGACTGCCCCAGGGGTGTCGGGAGTAGGTCCCCAGGTAACCGCGGAGCAAGGTAGCTCAAAAAGTATGGTCGCCCGGGCGACTGACTCGCCCCGGCATCGCATCCTGGCAGAGGTGTCCCCTGGTTCTCCAACCATGCCAGGGATTGGGAATGTGGGGGGTGATAGTTTTGTATTTGTGGGCCCTAACCCTGCTAAGTCCCGCTATAGAAGTTATAGAGACAACTATCTTGTTAAAGTCTTGTTATATCATATGCCTGCTATTAATACATTTGTGTCATTCTACAGATCCCAGAATGACGGATGTGTCACAAATTTGGACCCAAGTGAGGAAGTTGGGAATTTCACCCAGGGGAGAGTGTAACAGGGTTTATCCCATAATACCTTTCTTTCCCCACATAGTGTATCTGTTATGTAAGTCCTGTTAACTCAAATTAGTCAGTCTTGTGCTGGGAGGAGAAGAGAGCACAGGGGCTGTTAGTCTTCCGCATCGGGGGAAAGCATGCCCACCCCAGGCCGAAAGGCCTGAGGACCATCAAGACTCAAGGCCCCATACTACCGGGGTAAGCACCATCCAGAAGTCCTGGGACTTTGGACATCAACATCTAAGCTGTAATAAAGAGCTGCAGTAATGCACAATAAAGCTATCTGTTCACTATACCTCTGCCTGGATGTCAGTTCCTGAGCAGGAGGAGTAAGGAGTGTTGTGGTGGGAGCTGACTTCCTGCATTCCAGGAGCCATCACAGCTGGAGGCGCTGAAGCACTGACTATCAAAAGAACCAGAGAACCCCAAAACTCTGTCCTGTTGCCCCTTACCATCGCGGCTATACTCAGCTCTCCTGAACCAGCAGGTATGCCTCAGCACCACACACTAACATTAGTAACAGTAACAAAAGTAGAGTTCCCAGTAATGGTCCCTTTATGAGATTGGTGGGGGAACAGTGTTACATGTAGAACAAATTACTTATCTGTGTGTTTTCAATCAACCCCTTAAAAGTAACAAAAAAACATAGAAAATAAATTAACTTTTCTAAGAAAGAATTACAGAAACTCTTAAATGGAGCGGATCCCTTCACTGGCACTAGGAAGCAGCTTCATAGCACATACAGTATGTACATGTACTGTATATCATATAATCTCCATTGTTTTGCTGATAAAGAGCCCCTAAATCCTAGCAATAGCTAGGCCCCTTTGTGCTCAGGTTAAGAGTTGTGTTTGTTAACTATGTGTGTATTTAAGGTAAGGTATTAAAGGCACAAAATTAATTTTAAATGTACATGCATTACACAATAACACAAAACTGTTGTATGTGTTTGTTTGACCATTGGTGCATTTTCACCTGAAAACAGGAAGCAGGGAAATATGGTATTCATTTAACAGCACTAAATGCCTTTCAAATGTACCTGTATTACACTATAACACATACTGTAGATGACTATCATTATATTACTCTAAAATACAAAACCAAAATTCAATAAATTCAATAAAGCAACAGAGTAATGCAGACACATGCCCAAAAGTAGAGTTTTATTTGCCAAAAGCATAGAGCTAGGAAGAGGAAATGAATGTGAATTAATATGCTCCTATCCCTAAAGCCTTTCATTTTCTTTTTCATTAGAGTCATGTTAAAAGTTTTAAATGTGGATTGTGCTGTATGCATTAAAGCAGCAAAAATATTCAAGGATTACAGTGCTAAATTTGCATCAAGGTTGCATTCCAAGAAGCTCCCAAGGACAAACTTTCAAGGATCAAGGGCGTATTTTTAAACTGGAAACATCAATTTTAATGAAATTCTAATATGTATTAAAAAGTACAGATGGTCCTGAGATATGGACCTTATATGAACGATTAATTTATGTTTGGTTCTATTTCTCTGTATACTGTAAATCATACACATATTTAATTGCCTGTTCTTATCCTACACTGGGGATTCTATAGCACTAGGTGGGACATTTCTTTGGGTTTATCCCTTATTACGCTGCAATGTTCATTATCATAATCAATCATAATTTTCTTCAAATAAAAGGTATTGTGAAAAGAGTAAAGCATGGTTTCAACCTTTTACATGCATTGTACTTGTATTAGGCCATGCCTATAGTGCCGTCATTGGCGACAGCGACACGGCGGGTAACGTCAACCGTCGTCACCGGCGAAAGTTATGTTTCGCCGGGCGGTGGGGTTGCGGGATTCCGGCAATTTGATTTGCTCACGTGACGCGACGGCCCTTGAAAAATCAAATGCTGCCGGCTTCAGGTTTTCGCGACAGCAATGTCGCTCCGTTGCTTGTCGCCGTCGCGGCGGCAATGTATTTGTTTTCGGGCGATGTCGCCGGCACTATAAGCGCAGCCTTATTCTTAGAAGTATAAATAAAAAGGCTCAGAACCATAAAAGGGTGTTAAGCTTTAGCATGCCTTTACTCCCATGGGAGTAAAGGTGTGCTAAAGCTTAGCAACCTTTTCTGGATCTGAGCCAAACTTGTTGGATAAGCCTCTGACACTCCATTTTCCTATTAAAGGATAGTACCACAATTCTTAGCTCAATGGGATTCTGAACATCATGGAGGCTTTGACTTGCTATGTAACTTAGAGTTGATCTGGAGATTAAGATAAAGTATAAATGTTGTTGCCATCAAATGTATTGTGCTCAGCTGCAATCATAAACAGGGGATATTTTTCCATGAAAAAAAAAATACATTTTCAACATACGCAAATATTCTTTCGACAACTGTTTTATCTTTTAATTGTAATGTAAGTCTTTATTTATATAGTGCCATTAATGTACATACTGTAGCGCTTCACAGTAGTAATACACGTGCCAATCATTTAAATAACAAATAATACAAATAACAGATCATGGGAATAAGTGCTTCAGACATAAAAGTAACATTTCAGAACAGGAGTTCCTGCTCCGAAGAGCTTACACTCTAATTGGTAGGAAGAACATACAGAGACAGTAGGAGGGCGTTCTGGTAAGTGCGTCTGCAGGGGGCCAAGCTTTATGTATCATGTGTCTAGTATTATCCACGGTGCTACTCATTTGCTTCTTTAAGCAAGTGTGTCTTAAGGTGGATCTTAAAGGTGGATAGAGAGGGTGCTAGTTGGGAATTGAAGGGAAGGGCATTCCAGAGGTGTGGGGCAGTCAGTGAGAAAGGTTTAAGGTGGGAGAGGGTATAGATACAAATGGGGTAGAAAGAAGACATCCTTGAGCAGAACGCAAGAGTCGGGATGGTGCATAGCGAGAAATTAGGGCTGAGATGCAAGGAGGGGCAGAAGAGTGTAAAGCTTTAAAAGTGAGGAGGAGAATTGAATGTGTGATACGGGATTTGATAGAAAGCCAGGAGAGAGATTTCAGCAGGGGAGATGCTGAGACAGATTTAGGAAACAGTAGGGTGATTCTGGCCGTAGCGTTTAGGATAGATTGTAGGGGATTTTAGGTAATTGTCATTCTACACTTGTGCTGCTGCCTGTTTCCACGGGGTTGAGCTATCGAAATGTATGAATTTGTGAAATGCTAGAGAGAAGCCTCTATATTGATTCACAGATGTTAAAATGAGCATTTGTCTATTTTTTGGCAGAATTCCAAAAAACAGTGTGTATGTGTGTGTGTGTGTGTGTGTGTGTGTGTGTGTGTGTGTGTGTGTGTGTGTGTGTGTGTCTGTGTGTGACAGTCACTGTGACTGTGACAGTGTGTGACAGTGACTGAGTGCAGGAGGCAAGGCAGTGGGGAGTGTGATTGGAGACAGCAGGTAATAATACAGGCACTGGGGTTGGCAGTGTGGTCGTTCCTGCATGCGTGCTGAGCGTATCATGGGCATGTGCGCCGAGCTCGGCTGCCACTGCACATGTGTGGCGAGCCCGGCCACCACATCACATGGCTTCAACCTCCGTGTGTGCTGGAATTGAAGGGAAGTGTTTTTAGGTTGGGGGGGGGGGGGGGTGGCATGTACAGTATTAGTGGGACGTTATTTCTGTCATGAAATTCTGTTACCACACAAGGGATTTTTTCAAAACTCTGTAGTTGCCAGCAAAGAAGTTTCACTTCAAAAATCTCCATTGCTTTCAATGGTATAAATGTGCTTGTATTTTATCACCCCTTTTATGCAGACAAGAGACTTTGTCCAGGACTGATGAAGCCGCGGTTCGGAACGTGGCGCCTGATCTGGGGGTAACTGCTATTCAAGCCAATGGCAGCTCATGTCTCCCGGCCTTTAATACATAAGCCTCTTGTCTTTAGCTATCAGAATAATTTTGTTAGCTGTCCTGTGGTATTGAGATGAATGGAAATACATGATTTACCTGCTTGAGGTAGGGATCAGATGTGCTCTTTCTAGCCTTATTTGTGGTTGAAAGAATTAATAATTTAAAAAGCAATATGAAAAAACAGAAAGTGAGTAGTCACTTTTGAGCTTTGATTGCACTAATTATTTCATAACAGTATTGCACTATGTAATGTTTCTTTATTTCATAACTACGAGACAAGCTCCCCTGATTTTTTGGAAGATCCCTTCATGGAAATAGTCAGATCTTCCTATATAGCTCTATCGTTGTAGCAAAATGGTTAAATGCTTCTCTCTAACGCTGGCCATTCACATGATTATGCCATTGTCACCGTGCTCTGTGCAATTTCCATCTTTTGTCAAAAAGGGAACTCATGATGACTGCAAAATAGGTTTCATTCATCACGCATGATACAATTAGGATCAAAGGTGCACCACAGGCGCTTCAAGACCATACCACAGCTGCAGCAACATGCACCACTGCAAGTCCCACCATGTTAGGGTTTTCACACACTTCATTAGGTATGGTGAATGTATTAAAAATCAGAGGGGGTTGTTACCCCCTGTATATCATTTTTCAATAAGGAACGATGTTCATTTTATGCAAAAATGATGGGGGGAGCAATATCTCAATGAGTTTATTTGTTGAAGGTTTAGAAACTTTTCCGTACTCACCTCATGACTTTCAATTTATCAGCAGTATCTATTTTCCTGCTTTTATACCAAATTTAGAAAAGTGATTTTTCTTGGTGATGTAAAACATTATGGCCCATATTTAGTAGACGGTGTAATTCCATATGACAATTCGGCAGCGAACTACCTTACAGTCCATTTCAGTGAGTGAGCTGCAATATATCTGCTGTCGCTGGAAGGTGACTTGTTGCAAAAGCACAACTCAGTAAATATGGGCCTGTATCTTGCTGTTCACTTCATTCCAGTACTGTGTTGTTATTGTCTCATATTTACTAAGTGGTGCTATTCTATATGACACCTTCCAGCATCGAAAGACCTTATAGCCCATTAAAGTGAATAAGCCATAAAGGTGTCTTTTAGTCCTGGAAGGTGCTTTATGAAATAGCACTGCTTAGTAAATAGGGGCCATTTTCTCTTCTCTATTGGTTGTATATTTTAAATCCTTCTTTTATATCTCAACTCCTCCCTCTCACTGTTACATTATAGAAAACACTCTCGTGCTCTCAACACCACATTAGTAATCATTAACTGTCTTAAATGTTTTGCTTTTGCTGGAAATTTCCACCTTCTTAATGTCCTAGTGCCCCTTGCCCATATTCACATAACCTATAACCTACTCAATAGCTAGTAAGCACTTTATTCTTGGTGAATAGCTAGCATTGTTTCCTCTGTGTGTGTCGTATCATTTTAAAAATAGTGTGGGAATTGAATTTTTGTGGCTTTCTATCATTTTAACGCTTCTTTTATATTGCGCAATATGTTTAAGAGATGTTCAATATTAAGCCCAAAAGCCTAAAAAAGTGCTTAGCATTTAGGGCCAGAAGTACGGATTTACCCATTTCTGTTGAAGTAGGTCTTTTATCAATAGGATAAAAGGCAAAAATACAAGAATGTTTTAAGAAAGAAAAGTAAAAAGAAGCAGAACTAATTGAATGTGTTCGGCTGACATGGATCTAATTAAGTTAACACCACTACATATAAATTACATACTGTATGGCTTTGGTTACAGGCTATTTAAGGGATCAAATATATATGTGATCAAAATGCTGCATTGAATCTAAGGTGCAGTGATTTGGGATGTGTTACATAGTAGATGAGGTTGAAAAAAGACGTACACTGGCAACACGTTTTATTCGTAGCTGGCTAGTTCCGCAAGCCGGGACATGTCCCGGCTTGCTAGCCAAATCCCCTCGGCGTGCCGCGCGTCACCGATGCGCGGTCACGCTTCATCGGGTGCCTGCGCCCCATGCATGCATGCCCAGGGCTCCCCGAGGGAGCCCTGGTGTCCCGCGATTTGGGGGACGGCGGTGGGGGGTTCCGGGGGACCCGGCGGACCCGGAGAGGAGAGAGGGAAGCCCCGATCGGAGGACCGCTCCTCCGAGGCTTCGGCGCGCGCACGGGACAACCCGGCGCGCGCCTGGTTACTGTCGCGGCCGAGACCGGGTAAAGGTAAGAATAAACTCGGCCGCGACAGTATGTCCATCAAGTTCAACCTATGCTAAATTTAGACAACCGATACTTTATTCTAGATCTATACTTACTTATTGATCCAGAGGAAGGCAAACAAAAAACCCCATTAAGGGTAAAAATTAATTCCTTCCTGACTCCAAGAATTGGCAATCGGATTAATCCCTGGATCAACATCCTTCACATGTATACTTATTTGGTATATCCCTGTATACCTTTCCCATCTAAAAAGATGTCCAACCTTTTTTTGAACAAATCTATTGTATCTGCCATCACAGTCTCCATGGGTAATGAATTCCACATTTTAACTGCCCTTACTGTAAAGAACCCTTTCCTTTGTTGCTGGGGAAATTTCCTTTCCTCCAACCTTAAGGGATGGCCCCGAGTCCTTTGTACTGCCCGCAGGATGAATAGTTCTGTTGAAAACTCCTTGTATTGTGGAAAAAAGGTGATAGTGCGCAGCTAATAACTAGTGAACAACAAATATCAAGTGAACAGTGCACCGTGATTAAACAAACAATATTGTGGACCTTAGATGTGGGTCTTGCACTAATCGTGGGTCTGCAGCCTTTCTTGGGGGTGGCTCGACACCCCAGACACTAGACAAAAAACAAAAGAACAAGGCGCACAACGCACATAGTGTATTAAAGTATAAAATGTGACTTTATGGTTAAAAAATAAATAGTTCTGCGTACATCAAGTAGGGAATAAACAAGCAGTTGGTATATAGGTTTACCACACCAGGAGATGACACTGTGCGACACCCTCAGATGGATCCCAGCATGCACCGTGTCAGCAGCCGCCTCATCAGTCCCTTCCAGCGTCCTCTGTTAGGGGATGGTAGGTAGACGAGTCCCTTGCAGAGAGAGCCCCACAGCATACAGCTCACAGGCAAGTAAAGACGCTGTAGGATTCAGCATCCATGGAACACTGCAGCATTTGCCGCCACTCCTCGTTGGGCGCTCAGCGATGACGTCACTAGTCGCACCTCCGCTTCCGCAATGCTTCTCATGGAACGCACAGCGTGCGTGTCAATCCAGAGTTGTAAGGCAGCGGGGAGAGATATTTCGCCAGGCAAATGACTAATAAACAGTGTCCAAATAGTGTCCAGAATCACAAAGGATGGGGGGAGAAGAGCATGGACACCTCTTATCCAACGCGTTTCGTAACACTAGGCTACTTCTTCAGAAGAAGTAACCTAGTGTTACGAAACGCGTTGGATAAGAGGTGTCCATGCTCTTCTCCCCCCATCCTTTGTGATTCTGGACACTATTTGGACACGGTTTATTAGTCATTTGCCTGGCGAAATATCTCTCCCCGCTGCCTTACAACTCTGGATTGACACGCACGCTGTGCGTTCCATGAGAAGCATTGCGGAAGCGGAGGTGCGACTAGTGACGTCATCGCTGAGCGCCCAACGAGGAGTGGCGGCAAATGCTGCAGTGTTCCATGGATGCTGAATCCTACGGCGTCTTTACTTGCCTGTGAGCTGTATGCTGTGGGGCTCTCTCTGCAAGGGACTCGTCTACCTACCATCCCTTAACAGAGGACGCTGGAAGGGACTGATGAGGCGGCTGCTGACCCGGTGCATGCTGGGATCCATCTGAGGGTGTCGCACAGTGTCATCTCCTGGTGTGGTAAACCTATATACCAACTGCTTGTTTATTCCCTACTTGATGTACGCAGAACTATTTATTTTTTAACCATAAAGTCACATTGTGCGCCTTGTTCTTTTGTTTTTTGTCTCCTTGTATTGTCCCTGAATATATTTGTATATAGTTATCATATCCCCTCTTAGACGCCTCTTTTCTAATGTAAATAAATCTAATTTAGCTAGCCTCTCCTCATAAGTTAGAATGTCCATCCCCTTTATTAATTTGGTGGCTCTTCTCTGCACTCTCTCTAGTTCCATAATGTCTTTTCTTAGGATTGGTGCCCAAAATTGTACTCCATATTCAAGTTGTGGTCTTACTAATGCTTTGTAAAGGGGCATAATTATGTTTACTTCCCTTCCATCCATTGCCCGTTTGATGCAAGATAAGATCTTGTTTGCCTTTGCAGCTACTGCATGACATTGGGCACTATTGCTAAGCCTGCTATCTACAAGCACTCCTAAATCTTTCTCCATCAAGGATTCCCCCAATATATCTCCATTTAATTTGTAAATCGCCTTTTTATTCTTCCATCCCAAATGCATAACCTTACATTTATCTGTATTAAACCTCTTTTGCCATTTACCTGCCCATGTTGCCAGTCTCTCCAAGTCCTTCTGAAGATAAATTACATCCTGCTCTGATTCTATTACCTTACACAATTTAGTATCATCAGCCAAGATGGAGACTTTGCTCTCGATCCCAACCTCAAGGTCATTAATAAACAAGTTAAAAAGCAGGGGTCCCAGTACCGATCCTTTAGGTACTCCACTCACGACTTTAGCCCAACCTGAAAAAGTTCCATTTATGACAACCCTCTGTTGTCTGTCCTTTAACCAGTTTTCAATCCAGGTGCATATATTATTACTGAGTCCAATTTTCTTTATTTTGTACACCAACCTCTTGTGTGAAACCGTATCAAAAGCCTTTGCAAAATCTAAGTAGACCACATCAATTGCATTACCCTGGTCTAAATTCCTACTTACCTCCTCAAAGAAACAAATAAGGTTAGTTTGGCAAGATCTATCCTTCATAAATCCATGCTGACTATTACTAATAATTTTGTTTTCCATTAGGTATTCCTGAATATTATCCCGTATTAAACCTTCAAGTAGTTTCCCTACTATTGAGGTCAGGCTTACTGGTCTGTAATTCCCTGGGTGTGATCTAGCTCCCTTTTTAAATATAGGCACCACATCTGCTTTATGCCAATCTTGTAGTACTGAGCCTGTGGAAATGGAGTCCTTGAATATTAAATATAATGATTTTGCTATTACTGAGCTTAACTCCTTGAGAACTCTTGGATGTATGCCATCGGGGCCAGGTGCCTTATTTACTTTAATTTTTTCAAGTCGCTTATGAACTTCTTCCTCAGTTAACCAATTGGTCATTAACATGGAGGTTGTGGCTTCCTCCTGTGGCGCTACTATTGAACTTGATTCTTCCCTGGTAAACACAGAGGCAAAGAATTTGTTTAATACCTCTGCTTTCTCCTTATCTCCAATAATCTGCCTACCCATCTCACACTGAAAGGGTCCTATATTTTCTTTTCTCATTTTTTTGTTATTAAGGTACTTAAAGAACTTTTTAGGGTTGACCTTACTTTCTATTGCAATCCTTTTTTCATTATCCATTTTTACTAATTTAATTGCCCCTTTGCAATTTTTGTTACATTCCATATAATTCTGATACGATGTCTCTGTCCCTTCTGACTTAAAGAATCTAAACGCCTCCCTCTTCTTGTCCATTTCCTCCCCTAACTGTTTATTTAGCCACATTGGTTTTGACTTATTTCTTTTATACTTATTACCCAAGGGTATACAATGATAAGTGTGCTTTACTAACAATGTTTTAATGACTGCCCATTTATCTTCTACATTTTTCCCTGCAAAAACATCATCCCATTGTATTACTACTAGATTAGACCTCAGTTTATTAACGTCTGCCTTTCTAAAGTTTAAAGTCTTTGTTGAACCCAAGTAATCTGTTTTTTGATAATTTATTTCAAATGAGACCATGTTATGATCACTGTTACCCAAATGTTCCAGGACTTGAATATTTGTTATTACTTCTACATTATTTGATATGACCAAATCCAGAACTGCCCCTGTCCTGGTTGGTTCCTCAATAATTTGGGTCATATAATTATCTTTAAGCACCCACAAAAACCTGTTTCCTTTTGTTGTAACGCTAATCTCATTGCCCCAGTCTATGTCTGGATAATTAAAATCCCCCATTATGCAAACATGACCCAGTTTTGATGCCTTCTCCATTTGCAAATGTATTTTAGCTTCCTCAATCTCACAGATATTTGGTGGTTTATAGCATATTCCCACAAACATTTTCTTTATACTTTTACCTCCACTGCTAATTTCTATCCACAAGGTCTCTACATTTTCATCATTCCCTTCATAGACATCATCCCTTATAATAGGTTTTAGATCTGGTTTAACATATAGACATACTCCACCTCCCCTTCTATTTGTTCGATCCTTCCGAAAAAGAGAATACCCCTTTAAATTAACTGTCCAGTCATGAGTTTCATCTCACCATGTTTCAGTAATGCCTATGATATCATACTGCTCCCTTGTAGCTATTAATTCAAGTTCCCCCATTTTATCTGTCAGGCTTCTTGCATTAGCAAGCATGCATTTAAGTTAGCATGCATGTTAGAAGGTAAATCTTTGATAGTTCACAATGATGGTCACATCTGAGAATAAGAGTTGGATTAAGGTTCAACTTGGCCCGAAGTACAAATCTGTGCCCCCAATTAGACCTTCCGCTTACCATAGGGGCACCCAGAGATTGTCTCACACACACATACAGTACAGTGGCATGTAGAGACAGTGACTGGCTCTGGCCCCTGCCTACTTAATGCATTTTGACCACCCCTGGCCTGGAAGGCCATAGGCTGGTGTCTACTTTGCCTATTCATTAATCTGGCACTAAGGATCACACTCAAACACTATATTACCTTAATATTTCTCTTAAATTGACAACTGCTGGTGGATTTGACATTGCACACGACTGTGGCTAGGGATTTCCAATGGCAGTTCAAATACTGTTGCTTGTCTTTGATTGTTTCCTGGGCAAATCTCTATTTTAATCCCATCTTAATACACACAGACATAAATTGCCAAATAAAATTGTCATCGAAACACATACACCGCGTCTGCTAGCCAACAACAGTTCAATTCACTCTATAATCCTCTCCTTTACGTTCATTCATTTATTTCCTGCACACCTTTGTTAAATGATTATCTAAAGCCTCCTCTATTTTCTTTCTTCCTCTCCTAAATTATTCAATTCTTCTTCTATACTTTACACCTGTATTTTCTGCCTCTGCCCCTGTTCATTATGCTGTGAAACCACCTTCCCTGTATTTGGGAAGGGTTCGGCCCCATTTAAATAAATTGAGCTGAAATCTTTCCTGATGTGGGGAAGATGTCTTCATTGCACATTCATCATGATCGCTGAGAGTGTTATTTAATACAACACAACGTAATGTATTTAAACCATTTGATAAGCTGGTAATTTATGTTGTTATATTTGTAACTTTGTTATAGTATGGATCATTTATGTTCTTTAACCCTTTCACTGTTGGAAGTCTGAAGGCACTCCTGAATCATCACCAAGTGATTGCTTGCGGTGGCAATCACATGGTCACATCTGGCCCCCAATGATCTAACTGGAAGTATAAGGGGCTTCACTTTCATTCCGTTCGCGTTCAACGTTCCACTCCTGTGTTTTTGTTGTTGTTTTTTTAGAAACTTGGGGCACCACTACATTTTCATTTATAAATAAATTATTTTTCAAAGAAAAAATGTTTTGCATTAGAAATGCCTTCTCTCTTTCTGAGTACTGTATATCTAAAAAAATATTTGCCCCAATCTTTACAAGGTGTAGAATTTCTAAGAATCAGGCACGGTACTGCTACTTTTCTTAAACCGTTGCTGAACCATAATTAAATATCTCAATAAATCACCTTGTACAGCACTTCTTTGGTTATACCACACTTATATTCTTGAATAAATAAAATGTGTTGCCAGTGCATGCAGCACTGTACTTAGAATTTTGAAGCCACAATAATTCCCTGACCAATGGAGCTCACAATTTCATTTTGGTGCCTGAGGCACAGGTAGATGACTTGCCCAAGGTCACACAAGGAGAACAGACACAGGGATTTGAACCAGGTTACCCCACATCAAAGGCAGTGGCACTACCACTGAGCTACTAATTATTGCAGATCAGTTTTGCTTTATTGTTGCATACAAAATGACCTTTCAAAATTAATTTGCACAGTTTCAGATATTAGACTTGAAAGATTTAAGTTTAATTTACATCTGAGACATATATTTTTCCAAAATTAGTAGCAACATAAAGTGAGGGTTTCACACTGAATGCTCTGTCTAACCATAATATGTCTAGCGCTACTTCCCTAGACATAATAAAGACGCAGTGTGAAAGGATGTACCAGACGGGCAGTGTGCAGGATGGATTTGTATTGTTACAGTACTTTAAAGTGTAATTATGGGAATGTAAACAAGCTCAGACAGGAATCTTTTGACGTAGTCCATTTAACGTTGCTGTTTACTGGTTTGTGAATAATATTCACACCTCGGTTACACACCTCCTGCCTTCTGTGGAAACGACAGCACGTTTGAAAGAAGGAATAGTGTGTCTTCTTCCCAGCACTTACCTAAACAAACTCCTTCTGTAACGTGACTGTTGTGTTTCCATAGAAATAACAGATAGTATAGATATAATAGGTGAGACTATTGGTCTGATACTGTATGTATATATGTATGTATATATGTATGTATATATATTTATATATATATATATATATATATATATATATATATATATATGAAAAAGAAATTAATATTTCTAAATAGGCAAAATCACTAAAAATTATAGATGTGTATACTACAATTTAAAATAAATATATATAACATATATTATGTGCTCCTATTTCGTGAAAAACAATTTAAGACAACACTCCAAAAACATGTGATAACATAAAATACAAGCAAAAAGAAAAATTGATATAAAAACCAGTCCTTGAGTGAAAATCCTTAAATAGGAAAAAATAGTCCTGGTATGAGGGGATCTCCGGCAGCTCTCAAATAGGATGAACCACATCCAGATGATACCTATTAGAAAAGAAAAAAGAGAGAGAGCGCACGCCCCATAGCATAATACAGTACATTTATTGGAAAAGGGGAGGGTGGGGGTAGAAAATCCACTCACAAGGGTAGGTTAAAATCAAGCAGTGTGTGAAATATATCACCACCAACCCTTTGAGAAAGTCACAGCACGTGACGAAACGCGTTAGGGAACGGAACTGCGTCATCACGCAAGCGCATGACAGGCCGTATCGAGCGCTGATACACATTGCGGCCAGCAGAGATTGGAGATTTTCCTAAAACTTAAAGACTGCATCATTGATTTTAAGGAGCCTTTCTACTCATGCACCAGAAAACATCTACCAGCAGCTTCAAGTGAGATTTGGACTGCAGGGTCTGGAGGCTGAGTGACCAGAGTTGGCGGTGATATATTTCACACACTGCTTGATTTTAACCTACCCTTGTAAGTGGATTTTCTACCCCCCCCCCCCCCCCCCCTTTTCCAATAAATGTGCTGTATTATGCTATGGGGCGTGCACTCTCTCTCTTTTTCTTTTCTAATATATATATATATATATATATATATATATATATATATATATATATTTGGAAAAAGAAAAAAGAGGCATGTGCCACATAGCGTAAATCTGTGTTGGCGTTTATTATCAAATATAGAAGTAAAAATAGCACACTCACAAGTGCAGCTACTGTAGAACATGCGCATTGAGAGATGTATTTTCTCAAATAAATGGTACTCATCTGGGACTTCTTATGCTCCAAAGCAAAGGACAATCACTCAGAATCCGGGGTCCATGATGAAATATAGGAGTCCATGCCTTTGAAACAGCCAGGAAACGAACAGCAACAAAGTTGTCCAAATGTGTCCAATTGGATCAACTTAACCACTGTAAGTATGCACAAGTGTCTCAATACACTAGCCGCTCGTGGAAACTTCAGATACCTCTGAAGAAGTCTGAACTAAGACGAAATGCGTTAGGTGTTCTTGTCTATCCATACCCTATATCCATGCTATCATAGATAGTAATCGATTCTAATAGAAAGCTATCTCTACAAGCAGACTTTCAGCTACAGTATATGATTGTAGATGAAAAAACAGCTCTCAAAAACCTTTCTAGTAATGATAATGTGGTAATAAAAACCCCTGATAAAGGATGAGGGATGGTCCTTTTAGACAGAAAAGACTATATTAAGGAGTCCATGAGATTGCTGGGAGATAATGCCACTTATAGAAAATTGAACAAAGATCTGACAGAAGAATTAAAAAAAACAATTGACATCACTACTAGAGGAAGGTTTTTGAAAAGGAATACTAATAATAAAAAAAAAGGGTTTGAGTACAGTATTTACAAAATAAATTCCCAAGAATGCCTGTATTTTATTACCCGCCCAAGGTACATAAGGATAGAGTAAACCCGCCTGGCAGGCCCATAATCTAGGGAATAGGATCTCTCATACAAAATCTATCTGAATATATAGATGTCCTATTGCAGCCCATGGTTAAAAAAAACTACCATCCTTCCTACAAGAGACAACCAGGTTTTACAGATTTTAAAAGGTATTCCGTGAGAACAGGATTGTATATTAACCACTTGTGACGTTACATCCCTATATACTTGTATAGATCATGTCAGGGATGTGACGCCACATTATACAATCTAAATAAATATGGGAATCTAGAGCCAGAGAAAATTGAATTTTTAATTAAGGATATCAATTTTATACTTAACCATAACGTACTGTATTCTATTTTGAGAAATAATTTTGTCTTCAAGAATGTACAGACAGAAGCTATAATAGCTGGTAAATGGGAAAGTGGCTAAAAATAAGCAGAATAACTGCAATAACTCAAACTGGTTGATGTGAGTATCCTCCCATAAGGATATCTTTTCTCTGCTGATGGTCTGTTATCCCTTGTATCTCCTCTCCTACGTCGGTTCTTATTAGATGTTATTTTGAACTCCCGGATGGGAGTCTAAATAGCTGATTTCTCCCTTAAAGAGACAAATTAGGGTCAATACAAAATACACTCTGTAGTCACCTTAAATAAGGGGAAGGAGGGTGATGTGTGATGTCTTATATAATATATATAATGAAATAATTAAATCAATTACTCACACGGGCTAGTGTGAGTGCACACTGGTAGAGGTGTCTTTGTCTTCTCTATAGATGGTAGCTGCAGTCTTGTGTCCCCTTTAAGACTGGATACTGTGCAGGGAAGGGACTGCTTCTCCGTGTAAAGGTGTGTAAAAAGGCAGAGGTCAGCACTGTGTTTCAGACAGAATGGTTTTACTTCAATAAAATAATTAAAAAAGTACTTGTACCAAACAATACAGCACCCAAAATGGCAGCCAAAGCATGGGGAGTCGTTCGGTGACTAGTGGTAGGTAACCCCTGTCTCCGCATCCGGGTGCAGGGCTACAACTTCACTTCCCAGCTCCTCTACGGTGGCTGCAATTGTCCAAAAGTATGAGCAACACGTTTCGCCCCTGACAGGGCTTCATCAGGCTCCGTAGATGGGGCTGGCTTAGACACCATGTTATATACTGTGTCTGGCCAATCCCGTGGCGTCGTTGGTTGACTGCGCAGGAATTGTGTAATCACTGCCAGAGGTGAGTTGCACACGCATACTCCCTTAGTTACATGATAACTGCAATGGTGTCCACATGAGGTCTTGAAAACTATGATAGTTCCCTACTCTAACTGTGTGAATAGGACATGGAAGACCCCAAAAATATGGGTGTGTGCATGAAATTAATAAAGTGTCATTTAAAGTCTTTATTAAAGTGAATTAAATAAATACAGCTTAACCCCATTATAGCACGGTCCTCGGGGGCCACCCGTGACCACCGCTTTATAAACGGGGTCGCGGAACAAAATAGGCGCCAAATTATTTTTGTGGTGGTACCGTGTCCGCTGGAGGGGGAAAGCTGAGAACTCTCCCAGCGTTCCCAGACCCGGTGGGACAGCGGCAACAGCACACAGCACTTTCCCGGCATCTGGCAGCTCTTCCCTGTCTCTGCTTCCTGCTTCTGCTTCCGTCTTGCGAGAGCAAGCTCCCTTAAAGAGACAGTGTGTCTGTGTGTGTGTGTGTGTGTGTGTGTGTGTGTGTGTATTTGACTGTGTGAGACTGTGTGTGTCAGTGTGTGTGTGCAGTGTGCTGTGAGTGTGTGCAGTGTGCTGTGAGTGTATACAGTGTGTTGTGAGTGTGTGCAGTGTGCTGTGAGTGTATGCAGTGTGCTGTGAATGTATGCAGTGTGCTGTGAGTGTGTGCTATGCGTGTATGCAGTGTGCTGTGCAGTGTGCTGTGTGTGTCAGTGTGTGTGTGCAGTGTGCTGTGATTGTGTGTGTGTGCAGTGTGCTGTGAGTGTATGCAGTGTGCTGTGAATTTATGCAGTGTGCTGTGAGTGTGGGCTATGAGTGTATGCAGTGTGCTGTGCAGTGTGCTGTGTGTGTGTCAGTGTGTGTGTGCAGTGTGCTGTGAGTGTGTGCAGTGTGCAATGTGCTGTGAGTGTGTGCAGTGTGCTGTGAGTGTATGCAGTGTGCTGTGAGTGTATGCAGTGTGCTGTGAGTGTATGCAGTGTGCTGTGAGTGTATATAGTGTGCTGTGAGTGTGCAGTCTGCTGTGAGTGTGTGCAGTGTGCTGTGAGTGTGTGCAGTGTGCTGTGAGTGTATGCAGTGTGCTGTGAGTGTATGCAGTGTGCTGTGAGTGTATGCAGTGTGCTGTGAGTGTATATAGTGCGCTGTGAGTGTGCAGTCTGCTGTGAGTGTGTGCAGTGTGCTCTGAGTGTATGCAGTGTGCAGTGAGTGTGTGCAGTGTGTGGTTTTTTTTAAATTCGGGGTCCACGCTCAAACAGCGTTATAGCGGATCCGCATTATAGTGCATCGCGCTATAACGGGGTTGAGCTGTATAATGTATTTAAATGTATTTTCTTTTTTTAAACCATTTTCTATTCCACATTTTCATATAATTGGGTTTAGGTACTGACACCCATCCCATAGTTGATCATCTGATGTCATACCTTTAACAGTTTATAGGCACTTATTTAACCAATCTCAGGCATGAAGTTGTCACTTCACTATTTGTTATTTATTTGATTGTCACGTGTATTACTGCTGTGAAGCGCTATGTACATTAATGGCGCTATATAAATAAAGACATACAGTACATACATACATACATACATACATACATACATACATACATACATACATACATCTTGTATAGCATATTCCTTTATGGAGTTTGACTTTTTTCATTATTGCTATTTTAATTATTATGTGTTTGACTATTATATATATTTTATATGTAGGTACCAACACTAATGTACATAGGCTGCAATTTAGCATGAATTATTTATTTGTACTGTAGTCCTCCATAATAGCGTAAACACAAGTAAAGATGCCACACAATCATTTTAATGGTGTTTTAACATATATATTTTAGGTTAAACTTCAATTAAATATGATCAATTTATTTTTATATCTACACTGTAATTTGAATAAGGTAATGCAATGCATCCCCTTCTGTGCTCCCCTTAAGGGAGAAAGGGGGCTATGCACTAAGCAGTGATAAGTCATTTTAAGAGCGCAAAGTGCTCTTAGAACGTGAAGTTCCGCCGAGCGCTATTCACAGAGCCGCGCAAACAGGCACTTTGCGCTCTAAAACTGACTTTTTTCAAGAAATTTTTCAAAGTCCAACTTTGCTCGTACGATTAGCTGTTTGCGCTGAATCCTGCCCTTCTGCAGGATCCACTAAGCAACGCAAACGTATCGTACGCGAAAGTTGCGCTGAATAAAGCTCAATATATAGAAGAGACCTTGCTCCTAACTCCTACTATGGTACGCGTACTCCCAGGGAGATGGATGCTAAATAGTGGTGTGGTCTGTATCCAAAGACAGATACAGTAAGATCCCTGTTGCGGCGCACAGCAGACCGTTATAATATAAATGGTCAGAGTTAGCAAAAAAACGGGGGAAAGTGTATTTAAAATCAAGTTTATTTGCATTAATATGCAATATTAAAAAGTGGACATAGATATGTCTATTTGTACTACTCTTTGTCACCTAGAAGGTGCTTATAAATAAATGATGGTAACTATACCAATATAGTGTTCTTAGTCTCATATATTTCTCTCTTCAAATGCGTGATTATTGGCAGAAACCTATATTCATGTATCAGTTCAAGGTTCTACAGGTATCTAGTGTGTGTACTTGATTACTGTGATACTGTGTGGGGAAGTGTATCCAAAAAATGTCAGTGTTTATTTGGTTTAAATTTGTCTCATTCCCTCTAATCACAGTACTCACTATATATACCTCACTGTAGTCTTCTATATAGGTTATTTTTCATTTTCTGGCAGCGTGCCTCATGTAGAAAACAGGACAGGTTTTAGCTTTTATTTTTTAGCTTTTGTTTTAGCGCAGTTCTACCCTTCAAAGAGTATATTCAGGGTATACCAAATGGGCAGTGATGTTCAAGTCGCCTCAGGTACGTGACCCCTACCCGTATGTGCTGGGGCACCTCAAGAAAAGGGGTTGTCCTATTAGGAGTCAGAAGGAGGGGAACGACCCAAAAACAAAGTCTTTATGTATGCAGTTTATTGGGACAAAAGCACTAAAAACATTGCCCTCCCGTTCCTGTTGTTTATATGTACTGTGTGAAAAAACAGAAACTTTAGTGTGGGGCCGTGAGGAAGTAACTTGTAATGCAGTTTGTAATGCCTCTCTTAGGACTTCACTGCGCATGCGTTGTTCATATTTTAGCTGAGTCCCGTTCCTGACCATGTACACAGTGTCCGGGAGAGAAACAAGGTAAGTAAAACCTTATTTTTAGAGTTCCTCTTCATACATCAGGATCACTTAGATATTCTTCTGCCATTGTAGTTGACACTTTGATATAGATCTATCTCAGTGTGTTCTTTACTAACGTATGTTGTAACTTAAAAATCTTTCTAACCGAAGATCATTTTTTTTATGTGTATACGTCACCGTTACCCAGTGTGTGTATTGATTTTTAGGTCAAAGCTATGCGAAAGCAGAGTACCGAGGAAAGAGAGACCGGGACAGGTTTTTGCTATAGTTTTAACATCGATCTATCTTCCGGTAGAGTTATTAATTGCGTGGCACATGCATAGTAGTATCAATCTCACTGTGAGTACATCGCTGCTTGCGTATGTAAATACTATGCGTGGAAGCTAATCCTTGGGTATGTGACGGTGAGAGAATGGCTTATAGTACGGTCAATGAAAGCAAAAAGCTCAAAGAGCATTGCCCTGTGGCAATGCTTGAACACGTCTTTAAATGGGTGTATCAGAGTAGAAATAATGGATAATGAGCCGGAGTATAGCGTACAGTGTATGCTTATGGTAAGCTTGTGCTAAACAGTCTGCACAGCTCGCAGATCCCGCAATCCTAGTAGGTTTGACAGAGAGTAGAATCTGTCGGCAAAGACCTGACGTACAGTACGTTTCATCGCTGTCTGCGACTTCTTCCGGGGTGGGCGTATCCGCGTCCCTGTCGGCCCCTATATACGTAAATGTTGCCATGGCAACCTAGGGACGCTAGTTGGTGCCGTTGTACAGTAGTGGTGGTGCTTAGGTACTGCACCCTGAATAGCTCATTGTTGTACTTAGGTTTTTGTTCATTCTGACCTATGTATGTACTGTTTTAGTGTTTAAAAAAACAGATCCCACTAAATGTGGACAGGCTGGACAGGATTCCGAGATAGTACCAATCCTTTTCTATTTATAGAAAGGATGTGTATACAAAGCCTTCATTGATGCCAGATGGATATTGGATGTTTTACAAATATATCCATCTGGCTTAACACTGTAACAGGGTTTTGTCCCAGTTACCCTTGCGTATGTTCGGTGGTATGTGTGCAGTTCCTTGGAATGTGAGCATGTTAACATTCCCTGCATGTTTTTCCCGCACATGTCGGGAAACCGGGGTATCTATCAGATTCCTAATTGATCCAAGGTGTTCTGATACCCTCCTTCGTAGTTCCCTTTTGGTCTTGCCGACATACTTCATTCCACATGAACATGTAATTAGATAGATTATCCCTACGCTTTTACAGTTAATGAAGTCCTTGATTGTAAAAATCTTTGTATTTCCTGTATTAGTAAAAGTTTTACTTTCTTTCATATAGTCGCATGCCTTGCAGTTGTGACATTTAAAGAAACCTTTAATGCTTAACCATGTTTTGTTTTTATTTTTATTTTTAGTGTAATGACTGTGTACCACATGGTCCTTAATGTTTCCGGAGCGTCTCCACACAATAGAGGGTCTGTCCTTGAGGACCTGATTGAGATCTTCATCACCTAGCAGGATGTGCCAATGCTTGGTAAGTATGTTGTTAATGTCTCTCCATTGATTGTGGTATGTAGTTATACATCTTATGTCTTTTTTGGTGGTTTCTTTGGTTTTATTCGCTAGGAGATCCTCACGTGGTGTATTGATTGCCCTGTGGTATGCTGTTTTTAATTGTCGTGCTGAATAGCCACGGCTTAAAAAGTTCTCCCTCATCTTCTTGGACTCGGATTTGAAGGTTTCAGTGTCTGAACAGTTCCGTCTAATGCGTAAGTACTGGCCAGTGGGTATACCCCTGATCAGTGGTTTCGGGTGGAAACTGTCAGCTTTAAGATAACTGTTGGTAGCAGTTTTTTTCTTAAAGTTGCAGGAGGAGAGGTAACCTTCCTCATCCTTGGAGATCCTAAGGTCGAGGAACGTGATGTCTGTCGAACTTATCTCTGATGTAAGTTTCAAATTATGCTCATTTGCGTTCAGCAGATTGAGGAAGATGTCTAAATCCCTTCTGCTGCCGTTCCAAAGTAGCATAATGTCATCAATATATCTGATCCACATCTCTATGTGGTCAGTATATTGAGACATACCCTCAGAGAAAACGCTAACCTCTTCCCACCATCCTAGGTAGAGGTTAGCGTATGTGGCGGCACACGTTGTCCCCATCACGGTACCAAAGGCAAAATCTACAGACACCACTTCAAAGTAAACAGGTCCAAAACACAAGAAAACAGTGAATCATCAACTGATTGGGAGGTATCTGAAAATGAGGAAAATAATAGCTACCAGAATAGGATAACAACGAGGTCAAAAACAAATAAAGGGAAACCAACTACACAACCACAACCAGAACCCCATTTTTATACTCGGCACAAGAAGGAACGGATTATGGACCCGAAAAACAAGGAGAGGAGGGATACTGGAGAGGAAGAGGAAGAGGAAGATGGTCAAACTTCAAGAGACAAAGAAGGAGGAGATATTAACAAATGCATGTATCCTTGACAACTCCCCCAAGGTCATCAATCTCTCAAATGTTACCTTTATCGAAGCCCAATTAACATTACTTGAGAAGGGTCTCTCATAGGTACCAACCAGTAGATTTGATCTATTTGAAGCAGTTAAAGATATCAACCTTTTCACCAGAAAAATGCTTCTACATAAATACTTCAAACGAAGAGAAAGGAACATAACACAGGGTGAATTTGATGACCTTCTAGATACACAGGACCAGGAACATCTCAAGGATCTTGCTGATCTCCTTGAAGAGGGCGAAAGGAACCCTGGGGACGGTCCCCACTCTTCTCTAAAACCCCAGAGTAGGTTTACACCCCACCAAGATACATGTCCCCATGTCTCCACCTTCCTAAATCTGGTGACTAAAGACCTAGAAGAACTCAAGATCAAAAAATGTAAAAATAACTTGAACTCATTAGAACAAAGTGCACTAAGAGAAATTAAAAGCATGAATGAAATAACAATTAAGCCAGCGGACAAAGGCGGCAATTTAGTAATTCTAAACACAGATGATTACGTTGCAGAGAACCTAAGATTACTGAGGGACAAACAATGCTATAGGGTCCTTGATAAAGACCCAACGGAACTTTTTCAAAAAACACTAGGAAGTATTCTGGAGAAAGGAATGATAAATAAAGTCATAACAAAGAGTGAACGAGACTTCATGAGTAACAAACACCCTGTAATTGCGACCTTTTACAGCATTCCTAAAGTACATAAAAACAAGCATAAACCACCAGGAAGACCAATAGTGTCAGGAATTGGTTCACTGACAGAAAACCTCAGCATATACATTGACCAAGTACTTAGAAAATTTGTGACGGCCCTACCAGCATATGTACAAGACACCTAGGATGTCCTCAACAGGATTGAGGGAATACAGACTCAAAAAGAAACTCTATTAGTAAGCTTTGACGTAGAGTCTCTATATACGAGCATCCAGCATGAGGTGGGCCTTTTGGCCGTCAGATATTATCTGTCTACACGCAGCTGTCTTTTCTCAGAGCACAATGAGTTCATCTTAGAGATTCTTGAATTCACCCTGAAACACAACTATTTCCTCTTCGACTCCAAGTTTTACCTTCAAACTCAAGGTACCGCAATGGGGACAACGTGTGCCCCCACATACGCTAACCTCTACCTAGGATGGTGGGAAGAGGTTAGCGTTTTCTCTGAGGGTATGTCTCAATATACTGACCACATAGAGATGTGGATCAGATATATTGATGACATTATGCTACTTTGGAACGGCAGCAGAAGGGATTTAGACACCTTCCTCAATCTGCTGAACGCAAATGAGCATAATTTGAAACTTACATCAGAGATAAGTTCGACAGACATCACGTTCCTCGACCTTAGGATCTCCAAGGATGAGGAAGGTTACCTCTCCTCCTGCAACTTTAAGAAAAAAACTGCTACCAACAGTTATCTTAAAGCTGACAGTTTCCACCCGAAACCACTGATCAGGGGTATACCCACTGGCCAGTACTTACGCATTAGACGGAACTGTTCAGACACTGAAACCTTCAAATCCGAGTCCAAGAAGATGAGGGAGAACTTTGTAAGCCGTGGCTATTCAGCACGACAATTAAAAACAGCATACCACAGGGCAATCAATACACCACGTGAGGATCTCCTAGCGAATTAAACCAAAGAAACCACCAAAAAAGACATAAGATGTATAACTACATACCACAATCAATGGAGAGACATTAACAACATACTTACCAAGCATTGGCACATCCTGCTAGGTGATGAAGATCTCAATCAGGTCCTCAAGGACAGACCCTCTATTGTGTGGAGAAGCTCCGGAAACATTAAGGACCATGTGGTACACAGTCATTACACTAAAAATAAAAATAAAAACAAAACATGGTTAAGCATTAAAGGTTTCTTCAAATGTCACAACTGCAAGGCATGCGACTATATGAAAGAAAGTAAAACTTTTACTAATACAGGAAATACAAAGAGTTTTACAATCAAGGACTTCATTAACTGTAAAAGCGTAGGGATAATCTATCTAATTACATGTTCATGTGGAATGAAGTATGTCGGCAAGACCAAAAGGGAACTACGAAGGAGGGTATTAGAACACCTTGGATCAATTAGGAATCTGATAGATACCCCGGTCTCCCGACATGTGCGGGAAAAACATGCAGGGAATGTTAACATGCTCACATTCCAAGGAATTGCACACATACCACCGAACATACGCAAGGGTAACTGGGACAAAACCCTGTTACAGTGTGAAGCCAGATGGATATATTTGTAAAACACCCAATATCCATCTGGCATCAATGAAGGCTTTGTATACACATCCTTTCTATAAATAGAAAAGGATTGGTACTATCTCTGAATCCTGTCCAGCCTGTCCACATTTAGTGGGATCTGTTTTTTAAACACTAAAACAGTACATACATAGGTCAGAATGAACAAAAACCTAAGTACAACAATGAGCTATTCAGGGTGCAGTACCTAAGCACCACCACAACTGTACAACGGCACCAACTAGCGTCCCTAGGTTGCCATGGCAACATTTACGTATATAGGGGCCGACAGGGACGCGGATACGCCCACCCCGGAAGAAGTCGCAGACAGCGACGAAACGTACTGTACGTCGGGTCTTTGCCGACAGATTCTACTCTCTGTCAAACCTAGTAGGATTGCGGGATCTGCGAGCTGTGCAGACTGTTTAGCACAAGCTTACCATAAGCATACACTGTACGCTATACTCCGGCTCATTATCCATTATTTCTACTCTGATACACCCATTTAAAGACGTGTTCAAGCATTGCCACAGGGCAATGCTCTTTGAGCTTTTTGCTTTCATTGACCGTACTATAAGCCATTCTCTCACCGTCACATACCCAAGGATTAGCTTCCACGCATAGTATTTACATACGCAAGCAGCGATGTACTCACAGTGAGATTGATACTACTATGCATGTGCCACGCAATTAATAACTCTACCGGAAGATAGATCGATGTTAAAACTATAGCAAAAACCTGTCCCGGTCTCTCTTTCCTCGGTACTCTGCTTTCGCATAGCTTTGACCTAAAAATCAATACACACTGGGTAACGGTGACGTATACACATGAAAGAAATGATCTTCGGTTAGAAAGATTTTTAAGTTACAACATACGTTAGTAAAGAACACACTGAGATAGATCTATATCAAAGTGTCAACTACAATGGCAGAAGACTATCTAAGTGATCCTGATGTATGAAGAGGAACTCTAAAAATAAGGTTTTACTTACCTTGTTTCTCTCCCGGACACTGTGTACATGGTCACGAACGGGACTCAGCTAAAATATGAACAACGCATGCGCAGTGAAGTCCTAAGAGAGGCATTACAAACTGCATTACAAGTTACTTCCTCACGGCCCCACACTAAAGTTTCTGTTTTTTCACACAGTACATATAAACAACAGGAACGGGAGGGCAATGCTTTTAGTGCTTTTGTCCCAATAAACTGCATACATAAAGACTTTGTTTTTGGGTCGTTCCCCTCCTTCTGACTCCTAATAGGACAACCCCCTTTCTTGAGGTGACCCAGCACATACGGGTAGGGGTCACGTACCTGAGGCGACTTGAACATCACTGCCCATTTGGTATACCCTGAATATACTCTTTGAAGGGTAGAACTGCGCTAAAACAAAAGCTAAAAAATAAAAGCTAAAACCTGTCCTGTTTTCTACATGAGGCACGCTGCCAGAAAATGAAAAATAACCTATATAGAGGACTACAGTGAGGTATATATAGTGAGTTCTGTGATTAGAGGGAATAAGACAAATTTAAACCAAATAAACACTGACATTTTTTGTATACACTTCCCCACACTGTATCACAGTAATCAAGTACACACACTAGATACCTGTAGAACCTTGAACTGATACATGAATATAGGTTTCTGCCAATAATCACGCATTTGAAGAGAGAAATATATGAGACTAAGAACACTATATTGGTATAGTTACCATCATTTATTTATAAGCACCTGCTAGGTGACAAAGAGTAGTACAAATAGACATATCTATGTCCACTTTTTAATATTGCATATTAATGCGAATAAACTTGATTTTAAATACACTTTCTCCCGTTTTTTTGCTAACTCTGACCATTTATATTATAACGGTCTGCTGTGCGCCGCAACAGGGATCTTACTGTATCTGTCTTTGGATACAGACCACACCGCTGAATAAAGCTCACCAGATAAAGGCAGGTGATAAAAAAGCAGGACTTTGAAAAATGTCTTTGTTTACATTTTTGCAGGCGCAACACCCATACAACAGGCCGGCGGGTGTCCCCGACTGACCCCGCGGGGGTCCCCGAGGGAGGCCGGGGGTCCCCGAGGGTTTGCGGTACCAATGTTGTGCCTCCAAAAAAATAAACAATATTTCTAACTAAATACACCCCCCTCCACCCGCCCCCTAATACATACAATACAGTAATGGGCAAAATTACTATTATCCACATATGGATAATAATGCATTTGCCCATTTAAAATACATTTAAATCACAATAAATGCAGTAAATACATATTACACTTACCTTTTCCAAATACCCCCCCCCCCCCACACACACACACACACACATACAGTACAGTAATGTGCAAAATAACTATTATCCAGATATGGATAATAGATTATTTGCCCATTATGAAACACATAAAACAGCATAAATAAAGTAAATAAATAGAGTTCTACTTACAGTCCGGTCATCAAAGGTCCTCCGTTGGCAAAAGAAACATTGCAAATATTTTCTAAGGCCAGTTAACCCCTTAATCACCTTAGCGATTAATAACCGCTATAGTAATTAAGGGGTTAACCCACCCTGCACAGATACCAACCCTTCACCCATTCATTTGTACAGTGGGTATAATATATATAAATTCCCACACGCGCATGCTGTGTTCCTCCACTCGTTCCTCTGAACGCCTCTGGAGGAAATCTCATACTCTCGCAGACTTCCTTCACTACAAATTTATGCTATGCTGTTTCAACTCTGCCCTCTCGCAAGCTAAACAAGCCTACTTTTCTTCACTAATCAACATGCACAAGTCTAACCTACGCCGACTGTTCTCTGTCTTTGATACTCTACTCAAACCACCCTCAGCTGCTTCTTCTTCCTCCATCTCCGCTCAGGACTTGGCTAACTATTTTAAGGAAAAGGTGGAATCCATACGGCAGAACATCCCCTCTGTTTCTTCATTCCATCCTACACCTCTTCCTAACTCTCCTCCTGCCTTCCTTGACTCTTTTTCCATTGTCTCAGAAGAGGATGTGTCGATGTTGATCGCCTCTTCTCCCTCTACCACTTGCCCTCATGACCCCATTCCCTCCCATATCCTAAAACCTCTTGCTCCTACTATAATCCCTACGCTCACACAGATTTTTAACTCCTCCCTCTGCTCTGGAACCTTTCCATCCTCCTTCAAACATGCAACAGTCATACCATTACTCAAAAACAGCAAGCTTGACCCTACCTGTCTTTCTAACTATCGACCTGTCTCCCTCCTGCCTTTTGCCTCTAAACTCCTTGAACGTCTTGTATTCTCTCGCTTGCTCCATTTTCTCAACACCTATTCTTTCCTAGACCCTCTACAATCTGGCTTCCGCACTGCTCACTCCACGGAAACAGCCCTCACTAAAATAACTGACGACCTCCAAGCTGCCAAAGACAGAGGTCATTACACTCTGCTCATATTACTCGACCTCTCTGCAGCATTTGACACCGTGGACCACCCTCTTCTCCTTCACATTCTCTATACTCTTGGTATTCGGAACAAAGCTCTATCCTGGATCTCATCCTACCTCTCCCATCGTATTTTCAGTGTCTCTTCTGCTAACACCTCCTCCTCGTCTATTGATCTCTCTGTTGGGGTACCCGAGGGCTCTGTCCTGGGACCTCTTCTCTTTTCTCTGTACACACTCTCTCTAGGTGACCTAATAACATCTTTTGGGTTTAATTATCACCTCTATGCTGATGACACACAAATTTACTTTTCAACACCTGACCTTACACCTGGTGTACAAACCAAAGTTTCTGAATGTCTCTCTGCTATATCATCCTGGATGACCCTCCGCCACCTTAAACTCAACATGGCAAAAACAGAGCTCCTCATACTTCCTCCCAAACCTGGCCCTACTACCTCCTTCCACATTACTGTTGGAACTACGATCATTCACCAAGTAGCCCAAGCACGCTGCCTAGGGGTCACACTCGACTCCTCTCTCACATTCGCCCCTCACATTCAAAATATTTCTAAAACCTGTCGCCTTTTCCTCCGCAATATAACAAAGATTCGCCCTTTCCTCTTTTGCTCGACTGCTAAAACTCTGACTCAGGTCCTCATTCTCTCCCGTCTTGATTACTGTAACCTCCTGCTGTCCGGCTTTTCACATGTCTCCCCTACAATCTATCCTAAACGCTGCTGCCAGAATAACTCTACTCTTTCCTAGATCTGTCTCTGCATCTCCCCTCTTGAAATCCCTCTCCTGGCTTCCGATCAAATCCAGCATCTCACACTCCATTCTTCTCCTCACTTTTAAAGCTTTACACTCTTCTGTCCCTCCTTACATCTCAACCCTAATTTCTCGTTATGCACCATCCAGACTCTTGCGTTCTTCTCAAGGATGTCTTCTTTCTACCCCCTTTGTATCTAAAGCCCTCTCCAACCTTAAACCTTTTTCACTGACTGCCCCACACCTCTGGAATGCCCTTCCCCTCAGTACCCGACTAGCACCCTCTCTATCCACCTTTAAGACCCACCTTAAGACACATTTGCTTAAAGAATCATATGAATAGCACTGTGGATATTCTGAACACATGATACATAAAGCTTGGCCCCCTGCAGACGCACTTACCAGAACTCCCTCCTACTGTCTCTGTACGTTCTCCCTACCTACCAATTAGACTGTAAGCTCCTCGGAGCAGGGACTCCTCTTCCTTAATGTTACTTTAATGTCTGAAGCACTTATTCCCATGATCTGTTATTTATATTATCTGTTATTTATTTGATTACCACATGTATTACTACTGTGCAGCGCTATGTAAATTAATGGCGCTATATAAATAAAGACATTCAATACAATATATATATATATATAAACACCAATATACAAATAAATGTTAAAGGATTGCATAAATAAAAACATGAAATCTTAAAATCACCACATTGCATCTTGAAATTAAACCAGCAGCACTTGAAAAAATAAATGATATCTCCTCTCCCAACAAAGCAGCACGTAGACAAATATATAACAAATGTCAAACAATTGCATTTTAGTGTGTACATGATGAAATTAATCTGTGCATCATGTAACACTATGCAAAATCAATTTAAAAATAAAAGATACTATGAACAACAACATACAATGCCATCCACAAAATCAAATAGAAACTAAGCAAGTAAACATAAATAAATTTACCATCAATCAATTAATCAATTTCCTAAATCAATTACAATACAATCCAAATCAATTAGACAATTCATTATTCAATTCCTAAATCCCTCACTGGCAGTGTGTTACCCCGTTATGCGGAGGTAAGCGAGGGGGACCGGGGACTGGGGGAATGCCCCTGCTACATATGTCAGCAAGTTAAATGCTTTGTAACGTTTTTGTATATTTTCTTTGTTGTAGATTTTGAATGTGTGCCAAATATGGATGTAGCAGTCCAGATAGAGATTTTATTTGTTTCCCGGGTGGTTGGTGGTCTCCGTGGAGACATGTGACATCAGGAGGGAGTTTAACTCTCTCCCGTGCGTTGCTTATGAGTCAGCAGGGGGGTGATCTGCTTTTCAGTCTGATATAATCCCGGTGGTCGTGGAAGGCGCGTGTGAATGGGACGGCATGATGTCGCCACGCGCATTTGGTGGACATCGTGCGCATGCGCAGACTGGTGTGGTGTCGCTGCGTGTGCGCTGGATATTGTGGCATCGTGACGTCACTGCAGTTCTAGCGCGAGATCACCGATCATCTGGGATTTATAAGACTGCTCAGTGTTCTCTTTTCGGACTCCTTGATAAAGTGCGCTAATGCATGAAACGCGTAGGCGTGCTACTTTAATAAATTGATTTTTTACTCTCTTGACCCTGCTCTGTTTTTGCTTTGTGCTGCACTACAAACTTTTGGTCGTCATAAAATGTATTTTAATTTTTTTTAATAAACTGGGAAACTTTTGTATTCGCGAACTGACATTTATTACGAAACCAAAACCAATAGATTTCCAACAAAACCAAAATACAATTTACAATTTTCTTAGAACCAAAACACCAGTAACAGTGCCTACCCGTGCCATATGCTGCTCCTATGCCAGTAAACCTTTTCATTCACTATAGCCCCTACATGCCGCAGGGCGACAGGATAGGGTGTGAAAAGTGCAGTGTTTTTTTTTTTAAAGAATCTAATTCTGTCCGCCTGCAGAAAACACCCTTTCTAAGAAGACCACAAAAAGAAAGAAAAAAGGAAAAGGACCACCACGTTGAACTGATTGGGACAAAAAGTCCCAGAGCCCAAGGGAGATCAACGAGCCAGGGCCATTAGCTATTCATCTATCTGACTTTAAAGAGTAGAGGAAAACAGAGCCTGAAGATGTGTTTTTCTTTTTTGTAAATACTGTATATCATATAAAGGCCCTGCACCTGCACTAGTTCAATAAATTCTGCACCTGTGCTATTGTTTTCCTTTCAGTGAGAACAGCTCCCTGCTCTGCATCAGCTCTCCCCACCTCCCTCGCTCAGACACCCTGTAGACAGATACAACAATAAGCCTCATTCATCTTCACTGCTCCTCTGTATTCTTAAGGTTAGAGATGGTAGAAGATTTTCTTCCTGATACACTTTGTCTCACTATAAAACTGTCAAACAAAGGAACATCAGTAGTAGTCTGGGGCAAACACACACAAAAAAAGTGGTTTTATAAAAGAGCCCGGCTCACTGAGTTGTCACAGAGAAGGAGAACAAATGACAAGCAAAAAAAAAACCTAACAAAAACCCCACTTGTGTTTGCTTGAACCCCTTTTCTCCCCTTATGACGCTCCCTGTGCATGCCAGGGTCTCTTATGACGTACAGAGGACGACAAGCTATTTTTTTGCGTGTATTCCAGAAGATTGTGTTCCGTTCGCGTCACTGGGGACGGAAAAGTTACAAAAAGTACAGTATTGGCTCAAACTGTGATGCCTGTAAGCTCCTCGTGGAAAATATTTCCTCAGCACTGTTTACTTATGTGCTGCCCTTTTTTTTCTTGCAATGTATTTCCACCACTTTATATTTTGCATGTAAAAGAACAAAATTAGTAGTGATTTGAATAATCATACCAAGCAACTACATTACATGAATGAACTATGGGAATATAAAGATTACATTTAAACTGGAATCTACGCTGCAGGCAGTGGTAACAAGTGTGATGGTACTGTCATAGAGGAAACACTATTTTTATGTACAAACCCAGACAACCACTACCTTTTTATTCACCCACAGTTTATATTTAACCCTGTGAATGCTGAAAGGGTATCATTATTATTTATTATCATTCATTTGTAAAGCTCCAGCATATTACATAGTGCGGTACAGTGGGGGTACAGAGATTGGATTATTACATAAACACCATTGCATACAAATAGAAATAAGGAGAAACATGCACACACAGATACAGGTAGTGAGGGTCCTGCTCATGAGAGCTTACAGTATAGAGGGAATGAGGGACAATGTTGAAACAAAAGGTAAGGTGGCTACTTATTGTGGGAGGGAGTATACCTCAGGTTGGAGTATGGCCCAGCTCAACAGCCAATCCCATTAAGGTTTGGGTGTGAGGAAGTTTGGGGGTGTTACATAGCGTGGTGTTTGGTCCAGTCACACAGTTGGTCCCAATAGGGTTGGAGGGGAGGTGCATGTTAGGGATAGGCCAGATTGAAAAGGTGAGTTTTCATGGAGTTTTGAAACATCTGAAATCTGGGGGAGAGTCTGATGGTACATGGTAGAGAATTCCAGAGAGAGGTGCAGCAAAGGAGAAGCTTGTAAGTGGGAGTGAGAGGAGCTGCTAAGGCAGGAGGAAAGGCAGATGTCGTGGGCAGAACGTAGGGGGTGTTTAGGGATATTTTTGGGGATAAGGGCTGAGATGTAAGGGAGGCAGCATCGCTGAGAGCTTTGTAAGTCACAGACCCTATGGGAAGTTGCAATCATGTGATCGTTCCTCCTCTTTTACACAGATCACGTTCACCGGTCCAAACACAATCTAAGAGCATGACGTGGATACTACATCAGGGGCTCACTGGCATGCTGTAGTAACTACATCATAAGGCCCCCTAAGGGTTAAAATAAATGGATTGCTTTAAGGAAGCCTCCACCCCTTTCAACTTTATAAGCATATGCAATGTATACTCTTGTTAAAGATTAGCTTTCCCCAATGTTTAGTAAATACTGATTTTACCACTATTTTTTCAAAACCACTTCAACCACTGCCTGCAGGTGCATTTTCTTCTTATCTGATTCTACTTGGCGCAGTAATATATTGCAATGCAGAATCTGAAAAGAACATTATAGTACTGCAATATGGTGCCAATCTCCTTAATACTAGAGTGACAAAGACAGAGAAACTGCAGAATATTTACAAGTTTGCAAGGCTTATATTTGCAGGGATATTTATAGGAATATGTAAAAGTTTGTTTTAGTCAGGAGGAAAATGCCAATTGTATGAGTAATCTAAAGCCCTGGCAGAAATAGGCATCTTTATGTAGCACACATATTTACAATGCCAGAAAGCAAAGGAATTTCAGACATCTGTGGCAGCAAAAGTGTTAACACAGCCTTAAGGGGGCTTATTCAATGTCAGCTGAAGAGGGACGAAATTCCTAAGAGCCAGAGGCAGAACTAGAGGACTGTGGCCCCCTGTGCAGGTTAAAGAGAGTAAAATGCGTTAAATATAATAAAAATATGATAGCACAAAACTTTCACAGCGCAAGGTACTCTCCGTGATTCATGAAAAAAGAACTTAGTGCTATGTTGGACCACCTTACCTGTGCCTCCTGTGCCTGCTGTCCGCAAGTCAGCAAATAAATAACATATTCACTATTACAGTTAATGAAACTGTTGATCAAAAAATTATTTTGCAGAGTGTGGGAAAAGAAACATGTTGAGGGTTTCATACGCGGACAGGCTTTCCAGGAGCCACATTGATAAGATCTTTTGGTCATAAAAGAAGAAAATCTCTTTATTTATTAATAAAATGTTTTACTAGGAAGTAATACATTGAGAGTTACCTCTTGTTTTCAAGTATGTCCTGGGCATAGAGTTATTTTAGGAGTTAGGAGTGTTAACCCCACTTGGTGATACAAATGAGGCAATTATTCTTGCCCTTCTATATATAAATCTGGGTCCCGCCTCTACATATTTACATAAATTATGATCCATTCTCAGTAGATTCCAGTGCTTCTGTACAATAGTTTTGACTTGGTTACTACACCGATTGTACTGTGACACAAACAAAGGAGCTTGATCCCTGATTTGATTTTTTACATTTGCAACATTATCACTTTTACTGAAAAGTCCTCCATTGGACCTACTTTTAGATTGTTGGTCTGGTATAAGGGTATGCCTTTCTGTGTTTGAATCTCCATTAAAGGCCACTTCCACACAAACCCGCTGTACACCCAATGCGCCTTTCGTACTTGCGTACTTCCGGGGTAAAGGTAAACTACACTGAATGTGCCCTTTATGGTCCTCCAAGGTGGTGCCTAATATTTAAAACAATACAACAGATATCTGCTGCACACCAGAAATAATATATATAACGATATAATCACCGGTGCTCCTGGTACAGGGAATCCCTGTCTGTACTCCAAAGTCAGCAAGCCAAATTAGAAGCAGGGCACTACGGATTTCTTAAAGAGGAAAACTATTTGTTTAGTCAATGTTCCAACGTTTCGGCAGATACAACTGCCTTTCTCAGGTGTAGCTGGCATATTTTAAAACATATTTAAAAACCATAATCAAAAATACATATTTTAGTATATTAAAAACATGAACTATTCACCATCAATATATATAACACTTGGGACTCTAGCTAAGAGTACTCTCCCTCTCTCTCCTCTCCAGCAAAACCTAAGCTAACGCTGCTTTAGGTAAAGTGAACCATGTTAAGCTAATGCAAGGCAGTGCTAAGTAAACATGCCGGTGAGATCTGATTTTGATAACATGATGTTATGAGCCATGAGCTAATGGAGCTCTGCAATTCTGGCCTAATGAACCTTATTAGGCCTGCCTGGCTGTTTTATTATAGTTCCAGATGTCAATGCCCACTAACCATTTTTGGAGATCTCAAATAATGAATTTTTGTCCTTCCATAGACTTTGCTTTTGATGGATAGTGAGCTCTGTGATCTAAGTATAGCTTTACTTTGCAGGATGCTCAGTTTGACGGGTGTGCCACCATTATGAAATCTTGCAATAACGGCCTCCAGGGCACTTGTAAAATGTCTTGTTGAATAAAAACATGCCTGCAGTTCCTCAAAGTGAGGTATGTTTATTAAAGAAATACTGAGCGGTTTCATCTCTGCACGCTCTCTGTCCTGGATGTTCATCTATGCCAAGTCACATCCCAATTATCTATCTCCTAATGTGTGGTGTGGCTTACAATTGTTTTAAAACTTATGTCCCCAAGTGTAATCATTAAGGATTGCCCCCTTGCAAAGATTTAAACAATTTTTAAAAATATTTTTAGCAAATTAACGCTTCAATTTTTTTTGGGGGGGGGGGTTTGCCAGCTTTCAGGTGCATTGAGGATACCAGGCCTTTCCAGTTTTAGATTTAAATGCTTGTATATCTGTTTTGTCTCCTGTACTAACTTAATTTCATTACTATTTTGGAATTTCATTTTCATAGCTCTTCACTGTTCCGTTTACTAAACAGATTGGTTGAAGCGAATGCCTCCTTCACGTTCAGAGTTGCCTGCAATATTGCTTTGGCTGTGAAGGGGTTAACCAGCGATGGTATGGTGCTTCCAAGCATGGGGGGGGGATACCCACTTTGCTCTAAAAAGTTTGGAGAATAAGAATATAAAGAGAGAGATAAGATTTTAAATTGAGGAGGAAGAAACCTGTGATGGCTCGAAAGCTTGTAACTTATTAATGATCTGTTGGTCCTATCAAAGGTATCATACTACCTGCCCATTCTTTATGACAAAGATGAGATATTAGGGGGTCTGGCATAACAACATAACAGCATTTAGGATGAAGCCATTTTGTGTGAATATTTCAATCCGCCATCTTGTCTTGTCTCTGTGTGTCTAATTTCTGTGTTTCATTTCTGTATAAACAAATGTGTGAAGGAGAGAATGGAATTTTTTCGCTCCTAGCTAAATTTATTGACTCTTCCTCATCCAATCAGCTTCAAATTAAAAGAGTAAACAGGCTAAAAGTTATGAGAACCCATGAGATAAGCTTAGATTCTTGCAGTAGAACCAATTCTCACAACATATTGCTAGATGACAGAATAGGCACATCCCATTTAACCCTAGAATGGTTTTTAGCTGACAGGTAGTTATACAATATTGTTATGTATTACAAAATGACATCGACTTTAATATTGTTATGTATTACAAAATGAGGTAATGTTTAGTGACGTGCTCACCATAAAGGGGTAGAGCTTTAGGATTTAGGGTATAAATATATGGCATACCATGTTTATTGTTTGGAGAGCTTTTGTTTTGAAGCTGTCTCCGTTGTGCACTTGACTTGAATAAATTCACGTGTTATTCTGTTTTCAAAATAACCTCAGACTGTGTTTCTTATTTACGTTTTTCTCAGATGGCGCTCGAATAGGGACTCGATATCATCGGAATCGAGCACCCGGATGAATCACTCCTCCATCACTCAAACCTGAGCGCTCATATGAGCGTCTCGTGTGTTTTTGAATCCCACAGGGAAACATACCTTACGTTAATATGGGTCAAGAGAATTATGTTGACGGACAGAAGGATCCCGCTGCATTAATTTTTACCATTGCCAGGACAGAAGTTAATATAGTAACAAGTGAAAAAGAAAGTGTTTGGAAGGGACAGAATGTGTTATAAGTGTAAAAGGGTAGGACATGTTGCCAGTAATTGCAGAGCAGCCCTAAGAGAGAGAGTAGAAGAAAAATAATGGAATTTAAAAGGTTTGTTCGTACTGGCCACACGAATAGGTCTTTTGAACCAGAAAATTTTATTTTTCCTTCTGTTCTAATGGCAACTAGAAAGAGAATAAAAGCAGGTTATTTATATGAGAAGCTGATTCGCTGTGTAGGAGAGAAGTTTGTGTCTATGTTCTTTGTGTGTCTGTATTGTGGTTTCTGTATTGTGTGTAAACCAGTAAAAACATGTCAATTGCATTTCAATAGGATTAGGATATGTTGGAGAGATTTTAAGCTTGCACGTATTGTTTAAATTATATAGGGTGTGTTCATAAGTTGATCTAACCTCAGTTTAGTTCATTGTCCCATTTTTATTTTTTGAGAGGCCATATTTTTATTTTTGAAAGGTCATATTTTTTATTTTTGAGAGGCCATATTTTTATTTTTGAAAGGTCATATTTTTTATTTTTGAGAGGCCATATTTTTATTTTTGAGAGTCCATACATTTTTTCGGTTTTATTGCTGTGGAGAGAGCTCCATTTTTAACTTTGAGCTGAAGTTTCAAACCAGTAATTAATATTTAGAAGACGGAGAAACTGTTTTGTTATCTGCTTTGCACTCAAGGTCTTTTTTTGGCGAAACGCCCGGGCTGGCAAACTGCCCAAGATAAACAAGCTCTGAATTTTTTCTCTGAGTGTCTTTAAAAAATAACGCTGTCTGTGTGTTCGGCACTGTGCAAAGAGATTATATTACAAGAAATTTAGTGTGAAGTCCTATACAAAAGCATTTCACTATTATCTGAATATGTGATATATTTTATAACTTTTAACCATTTCTTTTTTCCATAGGTGTTCTATTTTATTATAAGCAGTAGTTATTGTTAAAATATTTGTAGAATGTTTTGCCAAAGTGGTGCATTGGGAGTCACCTCTCGTTTTTGGATATGTTCTAGGTATAGAGTTAAAGGACAGGTGATACCTAGTTGCAAATACAGTTACATAAGTGAGCAGGGTATATATTATATGCAAGGCATTTCATATTTTTGCAGAATAGTTACAATGGAGTGTTTGGGGTGGAGGCCTGACTGGAATTGGCTAGGGGCATTTGTCTTAGTATAGTAATTGTTTAATTGGGAGTGAACACATTTTTGTCCATGAAATTGGATAGTAGTGTATTGTAGTGTATGAATTTATGTACAGCGTCAAAAATGTACTCAGCACTTCACAAAGAATACAGTAGAGGGAATTATAATAGAATAATAAGTGCAGCAAAATCAGACAATAGGAAAGGAAATCCCTGCCCTTAAGAGCTTACAATCTAAGGTTTGAGGGGAATTTACAGAGATAGCAGGTGAGGAAATAAGTGCTGTAGATGGCAGTGCTTGGCCACAATGGGTGTGGTAGGAGTGACTGTGTGTGAAATAATAGCCATGAGTGCAGGCTATTGGGATGTTTAATTTGTGGGGCAAGTTTTAAGGTTAGTTAGTATTTTATGAAAAGGTTGATACCATTTGCATCGGAGGAGATGACAGTGAGGCATGAATGAGAGCAAGTGTGTATGGGGAGAAGAGAGATTGGTCTGTAGTTTGAGACAGTGTTTTTGTCCCCACTTTTGAAGATTGGGATAGCTCTGGTAGTTTTCCAGGTTTTAGGGATATGGCCTGTAGACAGGATAGAGTTGATTATGGAAGCAATTGGTTTGACAATGGATGAGGCCCAAAGCCTTAGGAACTTAGATTATAGTACAGTCAAGTCCACATTAGCTGCTTAGTTTTAAATATGAGGAGCATTAATAGGAGATACCTCTGTCTATATGCGGATGTTAAGACAGTAGTAAACACATTGATACAAGAATTTGTTCTTACAGTAGGTATAAATTATCTCCCTATGAGACACTTATGGGATGACTTATGACTATCAGTAGTTCAAAGGAACAAATTAAGGACCATCTATTGGTAATAAAACAATTAATAAGTATTGTATGCCACTAATACATTTTTTGAGTCTCTCTAGGCAAAGTTGAAAGTGCACCTACTCGAGAAGGGGTTAATAGTTAAGTAGTTCCTAAACAAGCATGCTCCTCATCCCAGATGAAAGGGCCCGTACTAACCACCAATACAGCAATTAAAGTGGCAGAGTTCTTTCCCTGGACCCCAAGTACAGTAAAGCTCATTCCAGCTCCACCAAAGACCAAAGGCACCTAAAGCACAGCCGCATCAAGTTAACGTTTTGACGAGACAAACTTTGACCGTTAACCAACGAGGAAAATAAGATACCAGGCAGAGGCCTTATCTTATCAGTAACATTTCATTTTTTCAGAGACTCAATATTCCTGATTTCTATCAGAACATTTTATTTTTCAGAGACTCAATATTTTTTATTCTTTAGAGTGTGTTTAAGTTAGAAATTTAAGGTGTATGTACAATTGAGCCTTGATGGGAGGATTGGTTTCCTGGAAGCGTGGCTTGTGAAAGCTCTTGTATGTGTTTTGGCAGTACTCATCATTCTCTATGTATGTGTCATATGCAGCAAAACTTTGATCCAGAAGTGTGTTGCACCTCCAACGAGAGGAGGGGGTCACCCAGGGGGTGTGTCAGCCACAAGGAAAGGATCATAAGTCAGCCATGTTGACCATCGCAGACATTGTCTGTTCTGATATTCTGAGTGAATGATGTATACAATGCGTGCAGGGGTGAGGATCATGCATTTCGCTTCCACAGATACCAAACCCCTTCAATTCTCAGTAATAGCTGAAAATATATGATGATAGAGATAGATGCAATTTCCTTTATCTAGCAACTGCATACCCAAAGAAAGGTTGCTTGCATAAAATAAGGTTTTTAGTATTATGTGTATAATTTCTGTATTTTTCCAATTTTTTAAGGGAACCTCTTTAAAGGGTGTATCACACACTAGGAACAAGAATCAATTTATGGGCCAAGTGTCTCCACCAAACAATGAAACCTGTGTAAAAATGTATGTTCAGTCAGATAACAATTTACAGGAAGGATGTGGCCTTAATTTTGCAGTTTTTAATTTTCATCATTAAACCAAGAACAGGTTCATATCAGGCTTATGGCCTTACAAAACAGAATGGCTTTAGATTACATTTTAGCATCAAAAGGAGGTGTATGTGCCCTAATTAAAGAACAATGTTGTGTTTTCATCCAAGATCAGAGTGGCAAGGTACAGCATGAGTTAGACAAGATAGAAGAAATTCAAGAAAGACTTAGGAAGGAAGGTGACACAGACTGGGACCCTTTGGGGCTGACTGGATTGGTAGGATCACTAGGAGCGAAATTTTTGAATGCAGTAATGTGTGTGATTGTGATACTCGTTGTCTTCTATGTTTGTGTTACGTTTGTCAAAGGCATGATCCACAAATGTGCCACCCCCTCTGCAGACATGATGCCATTGTTTGCTGAACCAATCTACAGCAGTCCCTTGAAGACAGAAGATGCCAAGTACAATGTTCTAACTCTGGAAAAGAATTTGGCTATAACGCCATACTACGAGACTATGACTACATTTGGCAGGCACCCTCGTGCACTATCCTATACCCTCAAGCAGCATTATGAAATGATGGAGCACCCTTGTGCCTCCCAACGTGTTTCTGGACTAACATCATACCAATAATTCTAAAAAAACAATGTTTTAAAGAATCAGAGGAGGGACTGACAAAGATGAGATATTAGGGGGTCTGGCATAACAACATAACAGCATTTAGGATGAAGCCATTAAGTGTGAATATTTCAATCCGCCATCTTGTCTTGTCTTTGTGTGTCTAATTTCTGTGTTTCATTTCTGTATAAACAAATGTGTGAAGCAGAGAATGGAATTTTTTCGCTGCTAGCTAAATTTATTGACTCTTCCTCATCCAATCAGCTTCAAATTAAAAGAGTAAACAGGCTAAAAGTTATGAGAACCCATGAGATAAGCTTAGATTCTTGCAGTAGAACCAATTCTCACAACATATTGCTAGGTGACAGAATAGGCACATCCCATTTAACCCCAGAATGGTTTTTAGCTGACAGGTAGTTATACAATATTGTTATGTATTACAAAATGACATCGACTTTAATATTGTTATGTATTACAAAATGAGGTAATGTTTAGTGACGTGCAAGCCCCCCCATAAAGGGGTAGAGCTTTAGGATTTAGGGTATAAATATATGGCATACCAAGTTTATTGTTTGGAGAGCTTTTGTTTTGAAGCTGTCTCCGTTGTGCACTTGACTTGAATAAATTCACGTGTTATTCTGTTTTCAAAATAACCTCAGACTGTGTTTCTTATTTACGTTTTTCTCATTTATCATTAATTACTTTACTTCATGGAAGATTTGACCACTAGGGCTGCCCACCTCAGGACCAAGTCTTAGCAACACATTACAGATGCAATGAAGTGCATTTAGTTAGAGTGGCCTAGTGTGGGCTCTAGGTCTTGTGTGGCTTTAGGTAGTAGAAGTAGATTGACTGGGTTTGCTGGGATAATGGTGCGGAGGCAAACTGTGTTTGTGGGGAAAGCCAGCAAATGCAGACAATAAAACAGCCGTGGTCATCCATGGCTGCATCTTCCACAGATCCACAGCAAAATAACTTTTTTGGTTACAAATTCAAAATATTTTTCTAGATTAATTTTTCGATTTCCTTCTTCTGTGCTCTACATTTAATTACAACCGTTTTTTATTTATTTTTTTAACTTCTCCTGTGCTATATGACAGTGAGGACTTACTAGTCTTTCCCCTTTACCGTCTTATATTCCCCCCACCCCCATCCTTTTATTATCCCTTTCCCCTCCTTGTATCTCATTCTTGCTTCTTATATTTCTTTCTCTTTTTGATGTCAAACTTTTTCCGGCTACACCTCATGGGACCTTGTGTGGTGCACCTTCAGGTGCGGGGCCCTTAACAGCTACAGTACCTATGTTGCCTAATAGTAGAGCCACCTCTGGAGTGATTCTTTGTATGTCATTACCCAGAATCCTTGTTTGCAGTTTAACCACTGTATGACGTGACAATAGGGCAAGTCTTTTTTCTTTAATAAATATAGTGCTTTTTCCTTGCCCCAGTTTTGTAGCCGTGAGTCTTTAATCCCTCTTTGTGTTTCCTCCTTTTTCTTTTTTCACACCGTCTCCTCACTTCTTAGGCCCGTCTGTACTTCTGCACCTTATGTTATTTGCAATATGTATATCTAGATCTTTTTTCTCTCCTACCACCTGTTCCTTTTAGTTTGTCAATGTAGTTTTCTTTTGCTGTTTTTTCATCCCTCTTGACCTTGTTTGTCTCATGTTTCCCATTCTAACTTCATTGACCCCTTTCTCGCTCAATTCCCTGTCCATCACCTTTCTGCAAGAGTCCCTTTCCACCACATTGGGTGGTTTGGTTTTATTTTCACCAAAGCTAAACATATTATTATTGACATGACAAAACTAGTCGCCTTCACGGTTTTGAAGCCGTGGGCAATGTTGCTAAAGCACAGCAGATGCTTTTTAACTGCTCGTGAGCAGGAGGAAAACAGTTAGTTCTTTTGATATATGGACATGTACAGTAGGCTGGAGTGGAGATGAACAAAACTTTCGCAAGAGGTCTCAAAACTTGCACATTTTGGACTTTTGGTGGCTGCTCATGACAATTTTTACAAAGCTGTCAATGCAAGGAAACATAGCCCTTAAATGATGGCACTTTTATGTAATTTTGACGGAAGTCGTACACTTTTGTACAAATTTGCAGAAACTGTACAAAATTGCACTTTTCAGCCAATTGAAAAATTTAGCGCTTATTGAATAAAGACCTTAAAGCTAAAAATTTAAAATAATACCTGGATTAAAACAATCCACTAAAATATATATGAAATAAAAACAAATATAATACAGTACATAGCATAAAACATGCAGGGTAGCAAGGCTTTATATGATGATTACATTAAACCAAACACATTTTTTTCTTTAAATTGAATAAAAAATAAAATACAGTAATCTAAAGTTTTTTTTTTTTTTCCATTGGAAATGAATAAACATTTATTTTAGTCATGGGTAAGAAAAAACACTCTTTATAAATCAATGATATATCAATATAGGATGAGCTTTTCGTCATTTAAAAAAAATGAAATATATATATGTGCTAAATGTAAATATATAATGTGTAGTGTGTAATCTATTTATCTTAACAATTAGAACCATTTGTGGGTATGAACTATAGATTCAAGAACAAAAAACAGGATGCTAGCACACATTCGCCCTACCAATTTAAACCAAAATGAACTCTTTTTTGTCGTTTAACCATTTCAGTATCAGAGGGTCCTGCCACCTCTGTGGAGACAAACCTTTCAGCACTTGCCGATCATGTGACATCTCATCGGAGCGATCATATTTATCCCCTCCAGATTGGTTGTGAAGGGGAAGGGGCGGACACCCCCTTTAGTGTAGTACTACAGCCCCTCAATAAACAAGGGGAGCCGATGACAAAGCGCACGAACTCATGAGAGCCCCTGCGGTGTCACTTTTCATAACGAACGCTGAAGGGGTTAACACATCGTTAAGGAATGGATTTTTAGTAACATAATTTGGCCAAAAGGTGACAAGCCTGCATGCCACTTTGAGATAAACTCAATAAGACAGGTCCTACACAATCCCTCCAACCCCATAACTGACTCATCAGGGGAAGGAGCTTTATTTCTAACTTTTGTGGGGCTATCTTTTCTAATTGCAAAATCTCAATATGTGCTTCATTACTTTTCTAATCAGCAGACCAGCTGACAGTGGTACGGAAGCTACTGTATAAACCAAACTTTAAAAGGAGCACGGCCGCAGACAGCTTTCCCGGGGCCAAGGACTAAAGTTTCCACCGGAGACAGCCACCCACGTATCTGCGCCCTTGCGAGAACCCCCCATTCTCACAAACCTCCTCGCCTACACCCCTACATCACCCTCCCCCCCCACACCCGACCTCCCCCATGTATTTCTCCCCCCTCCTCACACAATAATCCCCATCCTCAATGTACACACAAATAAGCCCCCCTCTACACACACATATACACACACACACACACACACACACACACAAGCCCCCTATACACACACAAAAATTAGCCCCCCACCACACACACACATACAAATAAGCCCCCCTCTATTTACACAAGCCCCCTTCTACACACACACACACACACACACGCACGCACGCACGCACGCACGCACACACACACACACCACACACAAATAAGCCCCCATCCACGTACACACACACACACAAATAAGCCCCCTCCACAAACACAAATAAGCACCCCTACACACACAAGCCCCCCTACACACACACACACACACACACACACACACACACACACACACACACACACACACACACACACACACACACACACACACACACACACACACGCCCCCCTACACACACACACACACACACACACACACACACACACACACACACACACACACACACACACACACACACACACACACACACACACACACACACACACACACACCCCTACACACACACACACACACACACACACACACACACACACACACACACACACACACACAAATAAGCCCCCCTCACCTCTTTGGGTGAGTAAGGCACCTGGCAGAGTGGTATATTGGGGGCCTGGGGGACATGTGGGCTTACCTGGGGGCCTTTGTCAGGCCTGTTGGAGCAGCATGGCCAGCACAAGGCAGAGCCCAGCAGCCACGCAGAGGCCTGGCAAAGAAGCTGGAGAAGGGAGGGACAGATGGGCGGGGTTGAGTAAAGTAGAGGACACTTCTGTCCTGCAGGAGGGAAGTGGCAGCCAGGAGAGGGAAGGGCCCGGCAGCCAGGAGAGGGAAGGGCCCGGCAGCCAGGAGAGGGAAGGGCCCGGCAGCCAGGAGAGGGAAGGGCCCGGCAGACATGAGAGGGAAGGGCCCGGCAGCCAGGAGAGGGAAGGGCCCGGCAACCAGGAGAGGAGAGGGCCCGGCAGCCAGGAGAGGGGAAGGCCTGGCAGCCAGGAGAGGGAAGGGCCCGGCAGCCAGGAGAGGGTAGGGCCTGGCAGCCAGGAGAGGGGAGGGCCCGGCAGCCAGTAGAGGAGAGGGCCCGGTAGCCAGGAGAGGGGAGGGCCGGAAGCCAAGAAAGGGGAGGGCCCAGAAGCCAAGAAAGGGAAGGCCCGGAAGCCAAGAAAGGGGAGGGTCGAGCTTGCTTGCAGAGAGTGTAGGGTTGCCGGCAGGGAGGCCGGGCCCCTTAACTGATGGGGCACGGGACAACAGTACCAGCTGTCCCCCCCTGTCGGCGGCCCTGAAAAGGACATACGACATCCAATACAAACAGTTTAAAGTGAGTGATTTCTTAACTATATAAATGCGCCAAGTGTATAAAAAGTGTTAAGTGTATGTAGCTCAGTTTTCCCCACCCTATGGGAAATGTCACAGCTACTGAGTGTGTGGTACTTTACCTGTGGCTCACAGGAGGCCTGAACCTCCGCTGCTGAGAGCCTGGGGTGTACCTGATCCATCTGGTGACAGATCCTCCACCTATGAGGAATCCTAGCTATACTGGATAACCCCGTCACAGAACAATATACCCAGTTACACACACCAGAGTATGGTATAACGGTATTTACTAGGCACAAACTTAGAACACACATATACATTGATATACCCACACAGTATTCACACAGTACTTGTTTGCGGGGGCACCAGTGTCCCAGTGTCCAGCCCGCGATAAGCGCTCCCACACAAAATGTGTGTGACAGCGCTGCCCACAGTAGAATGTCGATGCACTTGAAGATAGGGAATACCTGCCAGGTGTTCCAGCACCCAGTAGTGCCGACTGAAGACAGACAGGTCTCACACCGTCGCCGTCAGCGATGATGTCCACCTCCACATGGGGTGGTATCCAACTGGAGGGTCCCACCATAATAGTCTCTCTCTGTGTGGTGATCTGATCCCAGACCACCAGATGCCAAGTCGCCACCACGTCCTTGCTGTGTCCCTCACACTTGGTACTACAGGGGTAGTGTCCCTATTTACTGGGCCTGTCCCTGCAGCATCCACAAGCTCAAAAGGGGAGTTGGGGCCTAAGGGGATTTCTGGTCTAGTGTAGGGGTCACAGACACCCTGCACACTCACCCTCACATTTCCGTGTCCCAGCTCCGACTGGCGTGCTCAACAGTGCACCAAATGTATCAACTCTGGTTGCAGGGGAATCCGGCCACGAAATTGGCTACTGCAGCCCATGTGTATAGCAGCCCCATGGGGCTGCTGGGGATTGTAGTTCTCTTGTGGAGTTACAGTTAACATGGCCACCGCTGTTTGACTCTACTGCGCATTTGCATATGTGTAATGGCCACCGCAATCTATTAATCTCTTTGCGCATGCGCGAACCATCTGTGCATGTGTGCGCATCAGCAACATGGCGGCGCCTTGCAAAGGGAGGCACCGGGAACCTCCGGCGACTTGGTCCCCTCCCTAACTGCCGCAATGTTCCAGTGGTTCCCCCGCTGTAGCGGAGGTAAGCGGGGATCCGGGGGGCGGGGGGGACGGGACCAAGGGACCCAGGCTATATATATATATATATAGTGTGTTTTTCTAAAACAGCTTACACTGGGACTTATTAAGCTCCAATAAGAGGTATTGGAACTCAACCTGAAGTTAACCGATCTTGTATGGCTGTTAACGTAAAATCAAGCCCTGTTACCGCTTATTGGAGCTTATTAAATCCCCCCCCCAAGAGTGTTGCCGAGTGTCAACACATGATACAAGATTAAAAAAATAGGATACAGCGTACATTCTGCTTACATTTATTTGGTACTTTTAGATTTGAAACTATTTTCATTTTATGCAGAACAAAATGATTGAAAATGAAGTTGACAGGAACCAAATGATTTTATAGGGTCAGAGGTTTCACAGCAGACTACAGTAGGTGGGTCAAGTGCTTCTTATCAACCATTAATTTATATGTTTCTAAGAAAATATTGGGTAAGATCACTCAACTTCAGATCCCCCACTGAGAAAAGAGCAGCAAATTAATTTTATTCTAGCAGATTTACAGTTTTGTGAATTTTACAGATAGATATAGTAGGAGTCAGACCCGTCCTTTGGCTTCATCAATTAGCTCAGCCGGCACTTTAAACCAGATTGGCAAAAGAATTCAATCAGATTGTCAGAATGATAAACTACTGTTTTAGAATTCCTTGTCTTTGAATTGTCAGTGCCATCCCTTGTAATAACCTGACCGCACAGAAGGCCGCTAACACAAAGGAGATTTTCAATATATGCTGTTTACTCTCTAAATATCCCCTTCTGCCATATTCTGGTCAGATATTACATTGCTTGTTTGCTTTTCCTTTGTATCGTAAAGTTCTTGCCAGCACTGCTCCTCCATGGTCTGCACTTCTGTACTTAAAACGAGGGGTGTACAGTATACTACAGTATATATGATGGAATTGAGGCACAGTGTGCAGATAACTATTAAGGTAAAGCCAGTCTAGTTTGTGAGCTGAAATGTCAATGTGCTCTTTACTGTTCCTATGAAGATATTTTTAAAAGAAAGAATCGAATGCCTTGCTCTGTAATGTGCTGAATGCCTCTTTTATCTGTAGTGATGGATTAAACTCTTTGTCCCAGATGTATTAATCAATCAATTAATTAATTAATTAATTAATTAAAGCCCCATTAATAGTTTTATTTAATCTAACATTAACCTAAATGAATGTTGGGTTACACGTAATGCCATTAAAGAGAGTAGCCCAGTGTTACTCCTGGAAATAACGTATGGTTAAATTTTTCCGGTGTTCCTCCTGACATCGCATAACCATTAAAGGCTGTTCAGTTTAATAAGTTATTTATGGTCTTAACTAAAGGTGGTTTTATTCCCATTCAGAGAAAAGCACTATATGAAATAACGTTATTATTATTAATAATATTATTATATACTATGTGAAGGGGGGATTGGGAAATATACTAGATTCATTATACTTTGCATATCCCAACTAACATACTTTACAGGTATCTCGGGTGTATTTCTTTTTGTGCTCTCTCTCTTTCTCTGTGTTTGATGAATGCTTATTTTGTTGCTGTATTTGTTGACACATTAAAAAAAAGAGTATGTGAAAAAACAAGTCATTAATAGGATAGTAAAAGTTAATGATCTAGTCAAATTGCTTGATAGTAAAAGTGCCACTAAATCATGATAAATGTTTTCAACTTGCAGCACCCCAAGAAGCTTTTTGACATATTGATCACACAAATGTAAGTTTGACAACTGCTGTACATAGAAAAATATAGAGGCACAAGAATCAATGACAATTTGGGGAGTAGATGCAGTATGAGAGGAGATCCGTGTACTTCATAAGTTATTTAGTACAATATTTTAATAGTTTACATCTACAGTACAGTATAATTGGTTCCTCTTTGGTTGATTGAATCCCCCAAATCTGTTGTGGCTTTAGCCTAAGTGTCTAATAGATCAGCATCAAGAAAACATGATTTTTGACCCTGTCTTAGGTTAGCTGTAAACTGAGCACATATTGCGAACAGTGGTGATGCTCAGACTTGGCACAAGAACTGTTAATCATACTCACAGCTGACTAGCTGGATCAGGCAAGTAGATCCCATTACAAAACAAAGGGGAGAAAAACAAATTGTCCTGTATGTTCTTGCTTGCTTCCCACCTCAAGAGTTCCAATCACAGATCTAATATAAACCAGAGGGGATAGAAAAATGAAGTAATGTAAAATAAAGTACACAAAATACATACAACGCTGTCACGGGAGACCCGATTTATCAACACCTTTATATACCGGGATCATATGATTGAGCAAAGCAAAGCAAGGAGATAAAATAAATTGTAATTTATTTCAGGAAAAGAAATACACACAATTTACATGGTTAACACACTTACTGGGAACTTGTCTAACGAATAAACTTGTCCTTTAAACGAAATTCACAAAAATGACTCTGTAGGAGCTCTTTCCAATGACCGGGAGGTACTCACGAAATCCTGGAAATGATTTCGGCATGCAATACCAGCCGCGACCGCTACGTTCTCAAAAAGCGTGACTTAGAACATTTTCTCACTCAAAATCTTTGAAGCCGGCTCGCGTCTATTCAGCACAGAGCATCTTTGAATTTGCTGCTGATGGTTTGGCGCTTGGAATCTGCGCTCCTGATTGGCGGCAAGGCTCCTTATGGGTTTCAGTGTCCCATTCACAAACCTCTACAGACTATCAGAGCCTGGGAATTCTCCTGCCAGCCAATCACCAATTTGCCGGTATTGTAAAGCCGGGTGGGCACCTTTTCTCATTCTGCAAAGGGGCATGCGCCTACCTGACACCTCTGCCTCTTTGCATACTGAGTCCACCCGCTGTCCAGGCCCCACAGAGTCTGGTCTCTGGCAAATGGTGACCAGATAGCCCTGTGTTAGCCCAGGATGTGGGTACTCAAGCAGAACTGCAGTGTGTGTGTGTGTGGTGTGTGTGGTGTGTGTGTGTGTGTGTGGGGGGGGAGGGGGGTGGAATTAAATAATGATGAAAATAAATAAATAAATGGACTTTTTATTGTAAGATGCATTTTATTCCCCCCAATTTCCCTAATTATGATTGAAATAAGTTTAACAGAATGTTAATGCATATATATATATAGATAGATAGATAGATAGATAGATAGATAGATAGATAGATAGATAGATAGATAGATAGATAGATAGAGATATACAACAATTGGACAGCGCCTAAACACTTTTTTTTTTCAACCAAAGAAGTTTTTATTGAGTGCATGGTACAATCATGACAATATCTACCAACCCAATGTCGTATATAAGGGTACTCACGTCAACTCATTTAGTATTGGTACTCATAACGGACATACTGGGGAGACTAACAGACAAACCAGACTTTCGACAAGGATACAACAGGGGAGAGGTAGGGAGGGGAGGGGGAGGTGTGGAGGGGGGGGAGGTAGCTGCCGCAGATAATTCCGAGACCTCTGGGTTCTCATGGGGGAACTCAGCTCTACCAGGTCCCGGGATAGTTTCTAGCCTACTGTTCTCGAACGTCTTCGGGCGGGTACTATAGTCACTGACTAGTCACCCTGTGACCCATTCTGATTGTCCCTCCCGTCTCTATTATGTATCCCCTAATCATCCACACCCATCCAAGGAGAACGCGTCTAGAGCTATTAAAGCATTATAGTGGAGGCATTGATCCCTGGGATATCGTTCAGGGCTAACCAGGGCGCCCAGACTTTTAGGAAATTTGTGCCGGTGTCGTTAACCAGACTCGTTAACTGCTCCATCCGACAAACATGCCAAATTCTATTTCTGATTTGTGGGATATTGGGTATCTCGGGCTGCTTCCACAATGCTGCGATTTCGCACCTCAGGGCAGTTGCAAAATGTGCAATTAATTTATGCTCCGACCTGTTTAGCCCCAGGGTGTATCTGGCCAGCAGAAACAACCAGGGGTCCAAAGGGATCGTGCAATCGAGAAATCTCTGGAGCCAATTCCTGATGTCTTCCCAGATTGGAAGTATCTTGGTTCAACCCCACAGCATGTGCAGCAAGTCTGCCTGCTCCCCACATTGTTTGGGGCACAATGGGGGGTAACCTTGTGACAAACTTTGATAATCGTAGCGTGGTCAAGTACCACCTCATCAGGACCTTATACGCGTTCTCCTTTAATGTCGTGCAGATATAACTCTTAGCTACTGCCAAGATAATATAGTCCCAGTCCTCGTCATCTAGTGTTTCCCCTAGATCTCTCTCCCATCTGGTCCTGTAACTAAGGGTCACGTCGGCATCAGGGCTAGTAGACTACTGCTTTATACATCACAGAGATGAGTCCCTTGGTTCCTGTTCCGACAACACAGACAGACCATCAGTATCATTTTTTACACAGGATAGACATACTAATAAAGATCAAGAAGGAGGCTATTTTGATAGAACATACTTACCTAACTCTAGAGAGGAACATATTAGAACAAATCAAACCAATGTGGAGAATAGTCAGTCAAAAAACCAAAGAAGTGCCGGAGGGGTAAAAAGAGTAGAAAGAACGCATGGAGCAGACAGCAAGAGAAAGAAGTACTCCTAAATTCCACATCAAATAATGTTATAAACATTTCTGATACCATCCTAACATCCTCACAGGTGTTATTGCTAAATAAAGGCCTGAATTATGCCCCACAGGAGAACTTTGACTTATTTACAACCATTATAGATCTCCAAAAATACACTAGGAAATGGGCTTTAAAAAAGCTATTTGCAAAGAAAACTGTGAATTCAACAAGCATAAATGGCAATCCCTGTGAGGATGGTGGTAATGGTACCGTTTCTGTTTTGAGGGGAGATACTTCTTCATTTGCAGATACTGCTTTTACCTTTGACTTACAATCTCTGTATGAAGAGGGTTGTACTGATGCAATTATTGAGCCCCCTTTTTTCGGCCACATTGACTCTAATCTTAAAAAACGGTCTTCCTTTATGCCTTATAACACTAAAGGGCCATGTCTGACAACATTTGAAAGACTTGTTGATAGAGATTTAAAGACGCTAGCTAAAGGATATTCATTCTCAAAATCATATTTTACATCTGATAATTTGACTGTACAAGAAAGACTAGATTTAGAAGAACTTAAGAAAAATAAAGATATTGTAATAAAAAATGCCGATAAAGGGGGCGCAATAATTGTCCAATCCTCAAGGAAATACAGAGATGAAGCACTTAGATTACTAAGTAATACTGACTTCTATGTTAAACTCAAAACAGACCCTACTAAGAGGTTTCTTGGTGAGCTTGAGAAATTGCTTGAACTGGGTGATGTACTATATGTTATAACAAATAAGGAAAGACAATTCCTGGCATGTGAGTCTCCCATTGTACCTGTGTTTCACCATCTCCCAAAGATCCATAAATCACTGGAAGACCCTCCGGGGCGTCCCATTGTGGCCAGTATTGGATCTTTGGGAGATGGTGTATCACGCTACGTGGACAAATTCCTTCAACCAATTGTTAAAAATTTACCTTCATTTATTGAAGATACTTCATCATTGCTACTTTCATTGGGGGATATTGTTTGGAAAACAGGCTATCGTTGGGTCACCATGGACGTCACGTCATTGTATACCATTATCGAACACCAACACGGACTTCGTGCCATATATCACTATCTTCAACTCTCACCACTTTCCACTGCACAAATCACATTTATTAATGACGCTATTCTTTTTTTGTTGACTCACAATTATTTTTTATTTGACTCACAGTTTTTCTTACAAACACAAGGCACAGCAATGGGGACCTCTTTTGCACCCTCATATGCGAATCTCTTTATGGGTTTATGGGAATCTCAGCACATTTATGGTAGCACTAATAAATTTCGTTCTAATATCATTTATTATAAACGCTATATAGATGATTTAATTTTCATATGGGATGGTGATCTTGATAGCATTCACTCTTTTATTCACGATATCAATTGCAATGATCTTCACCTTCATTTTACTTTTGAGACACATACTGAAAAAATAAACTATCTTGATGTGACCATCCATGGTGATCCAACAACGGGTATACAGACAGATATTTTTACGAAACCCCATGCTAGAAATTCATACTTGCATGCCAGTAGTAGTCACCCCAATGCATTGATCCAAGGTATACCTAAAGGACAATTTATGAGATATAAGCGCCTATGCTCTAACCAGGAAACATTTTTGGAACATTCCAAGACTTTGGGTTTAAAATTTCTCTCTAGAGGTTATAAACAAGATGTTGTTGAAAGGGCATTTCTAAATGCTGATTTGATGAAACGAGAAGATTTGCTAATCCATAAAAAGAGTAAAAAAGATAAACGAACAGTTATCATGGATAGTCCTCTATTCATTACAAAATACAGCAAACAAGCAGTCCAGATAAAACAGATCATTCAGAAGCATTGGAATGTACTGAAAATGGACACAGACCTTGAACAATATACAAATTCGGGTCCTAGATTTGCCTTCAAAAAAGCCAACACACTCGCTACATCCATATCTAAAAGTATGTTTCTATCAAAAGATTCCAAACTTGGGAATATACCAAAAGGGTTCTTTAAATGCGGTTTTTGCAATTATTGTAAGTATGCCTCTCCAACTAAAAGAATCCGTATACTATACCCTAATGGCAAATATCGGATAAATACATTCATCAACTGTCAAACCACACATGTTGTTTACGTCATTACCTGTGGCTGTAAACAAAGATATGTGGGAAGAACAATAAGATCTTTATATGTCAGAATCTCTGAACATGTTAGACTTATTCATAAACGTGATCTTTCACATCCAGTCTCCAAACATTTTTCATTATGTCCACTTGGGGGATTAAAGAACTTTTCTTACTGTGGTGTTGAACACATTCCCATCCACCCAAGAGGTGGAGATAGACTTAACCGTTTAAATAAGAAAGAGATGTCATGGGTTTTCTCCCTCAACAGTTTGCAACCTTGTGGCCTTAATGTAGAGTGGGAACTAAAACATTTTCTTTATGATTAATAATTTCTTTATGATTGATTTTTTGAAACGCATATATTTATCAATAAATAATTTTCCTTGTTTCATTATATTTATTTATTTTTCCTACACCTTTCCCCTCCCCTTTCCCCTCCCTCCCCCCCCCCCCCCTCCCTCCTCCCTTTTCCTCCCCCTCCATCCCCCCCCCCTCCCCCCCCCCCTTCTTTCCCCTCCCCTCTTTCCCTATTTTCTGAGCTATTTACATATTCCAATTCATTTTTATTTTTGATTCAAAATGTTATCTTCCACTAACTTTACTATTATGATACTATGAAAGTGTTGCTAATATATATCAATGCTCAAAATGTTGATTATAACCCCTGTTTCTTCCTTGATTCTCCTATCCCATATTTCTGGGTTTGTGATTAAACTTAAATTTAGATTTATATTATCTGTGCTTTATTTAAGCTCAAGGTGCATAGAATTCATATCTTATTGACCTGTCATTAATGTATCTACTGAGACATTTAGACTTATGTTTATGTTCTTAGTTATTATGATTGGTCCTTTTTTATATATATATCTTTTGTTTTAACATGTTTTTCTGACATCTATGTTCATCATGCAGGCACTAGGTCTGACACTGAGGTTGTTAATGGTCATTATGTTGGACACCTGATATTCATTACATTGAACAACATGTACAGCTGTCCTTAGTTTGCGGATGTATAAATGGATGTCTGATGATGCAAGCGAATCACTCTTTTGACAAAGGCCACCCAGGCCGAAACGCGTCAAGAGGTTTCGCTTGCACCTTGTGCAAATAAAGCTCTTTTATTTTTCCCATATCAGCCTTCACTTTCTCTTTTGGTGCTGTGCGGCGCATTCACTCTTTTTAAGAGATTTTCCATGCTAATTCACTGCGCGCCTGCACGCTGAGTCACTGCTGGGTGTTCCTGGCTGTCGGGTCTGCCGTGACGTCACTCAGAAGACACCATCCATGCCGCCGGTCAGGTGACCACCCTCCGCATCGGCGGGTAGCGGGTTGGCGGTGAAGCAACGAGATCCTGCGACGGAGAGACCCCAGCCTATCCAGGAGGAGCGGGAGCATACAGCACAGCAAATTGCAAGACCGGACAACAAGAAACATACGTGAGTTTCCCGTGTTCCAGCCTAATAGTGCTCTTGGTGAGCCGGTTGGAGGGAAGGATACACTTGTTACACTGCTGAACTGTTGAATATAGCCGGGGTCTATGAGATTCATTGTATCATTGCTCACCAGCAGGACTATGCTTTATTCTGAGCGCCTGGAGGGTTAGTCCATTGATTTACCCATTTGTATACTTTCCTCTAGAACAGAGCTGTTCAAAATTAGTCCGTTGAGCGCGGATGGGGAATTTATCATAGAAAGCACTTAGCTGGAGGAATCTAAAAAAATCTGAATTTGGTACTGTTTGTTCTGATTTAATTTGCTCAAAAGGATTGATTAATATTCTACCCTCCAGGTGTAGAAGGCGTGTGTAGCCTTTCTGTGTCCAGATAGTGAAATCTTGCTTCTGCAGGCCCGGAGCAAAATCAGGGTTCCCCAGAATTAGGGTCATCAAGGAGTGTTGTCTCGTTAGGACGAACTTATATTTGCTCTTGTCCCATACTGTTAATGAGCTGTCAATCGCGGAGAGCGGGTGACTGAAGGTTTTGCGCACCTTGTTTGGAAGCCAGATCAGGTTCTGCAGTGCCACCGGGGCACAGCAAGCCGCCTCCAGTTCCACCCACCGCCTCAGACTAGGGTGGGTGTGCCACTGGATAATTTGGGTTAATTGGGCCGCTCTGAAATACGATAACAGGCAAGGTACCGCCAACCCTCCTCTTGTTGTGGGCCTAACCATTGTGCTAGTTTTGATGCGGGGGGTTTTATTACCCCAGACGAACTTCACCATTGCGGACTGTAACCGAAGGATATCTTCCCTGATTATAGGGACCGGTAGGGTCTGAAATAGATACAGAATTCTAGGAAGGAGATTCATTTTTAGAGACTGGATCCTGCCAATCCAGGATATATTGTACCCTGCCCATTTACGGAGATCTTCCTTCAGTGTCCGTATCAGTCTGGGGTAATTTGCATTATATAGGGTGCCCGATAGCTTTGTGATATTTATCCCTAGATAGTTAATAGAGGAGGTTTGCCATTTGAAATTAAAGTTCACCGTGATCAGTTTCTCGGTGGCCTTAGGTAGGTTGATATTCAGGGCTTCTGATTTGCCTGGTTAATTTTAAACCCTGATATCACGTTAAATTCCCCCAGTAATTGAAAGACATTCGGCAGAGAGGTGAGGGGCTGTGATAATGTGAGTATCACGTCATCAGCGTACAGGGCCACTTTATGTGGCTGTTCACTAATTTGGATTCCTGCTATGTTCGGGCTGAGGCGGATGTGCGCCGCCAGGTGTTCAATGCATAGTGCAAAGAGGAGGGGTGATAGAGGATAGCCTTGTCTGGTGCTGCTCTTAATCAGGAATTCACCCGAGGGGAAGCCCTGGTGCCTGACCTTCGCCGTCGGTCCCTGATACAGAGTGAGAATTGCCTCCACCATTCTCCCACCCAAGCCGAATGCTCCCAGCGTCTCTCTCAGGTAGGGCAAGTCAATTCTGTCGAACGCTTTTTCTGCATCTAGACTGAGCACCATAGACGGGATGTGTTATTTTTGTGCCAAATCAATCAGATCTATAATCCATCTGGTGTTATCTGCCGCTTGTCGACCACATATGAACCCTACTTGATCGGGATGGACCAACCTGGGCAACACCTGGTTAAGGCGGTTAACTAGTAGTTTGGAAAAGATTTTTGTGTCTGAATTTATCAATGAGATGGGTCTATAGCTTTTACAGTCCGCTGGGTCCTTTCCCTGTTTGTGGATCACAGAGATAGACGCCTGGAGCATCGAGCCCGGGATGGGGGCACCATCCAGAAAGGAATTACACAGTTTTAGGAGGTGAGGAGCTAATAAATTGTGGAATTTCTTATAGTAGAGATTGGAAAAGCCATCAGGGCCCGGGGCCTTGGCTGCTTTCTATGACTTCATTACCTCTAGGATTTCCTCTATAGTAAAGTCTGCCTGTACTGCGTCCCTCTCCTCTCTGGTCACTTTTGGTAACTTAGCCTCTGTTAAGAACGTCTTTAGTTAGGCTTTTGTGGTTGGCGTATGTGCCAACTTTGCCCCATCATATAGGGTTTCATAATATGTTTTAAATTCATTTACGATTTTTTTAGGGTCAGAGGTTAGATCCCCCTGCTCTGTTCGAATTGTCTGAATTTGGGAGACTTGGTTTCTGTCTCGTAATTTGTTGGCAAGTAGGGTATCTGGCCTGTTTGGTTTTTCAAAAAATTTCCGCTTGAACCATGTCAGCTCCTTCTCAGCACGGGAGGCTAGCAAGATATTAAGTTTAGTTTTGGTGTCTAGCAACTCCTTAAGGGTCATTGCATTTTTGTTATCTTTATGTAGGGCTGAAAGGACTGCCAATTCTGTTTGTAGCTGATTAATTTTTTTGTCCTTCTCCCTCTTCCGCCTGCTTGCGATCCCTATGAGCTCTCCTCTCAGAGTTGCCTTATGGGCTTCCCATAGGGTAGCTTGTGAAGTCACGCTTCCCATATTCTCCTGAAAGTATTCCCTGATTATATCCCCCACTTTTTGTGAAATTTCGGGGATTTTTAGTAAAACTTCATTGAGTTTCCAGTTCGCTCCTGGTCTGTCAAGAATAAAATCCGAGCACCGCAGCTCTATCGGCGCGTGATCAGACCACGAAATATCGTGGATGCCCGAGTGGGAGATCTGAGAAACCATTCTGCTAGATACAAAGAGGTAGTCTATCCTACTGTATCTATCGTGTGGGTGGGAGTAAAATGTAAACCCTTTGTCATGTCGATGCTGTTCACGCCATATATCTAAGAGATTAATGGTTCTCAGCCCCCTGTTCCAGGTTTGTCTGACCTTCGAATTAGTTTTACCGCTCGGGGTGCATCTATCCATTACCGGATCCAGTGTCTGGTTAAAGTCGCCCCCGAGTACTACGCAGCCCTGCGCTATCCTCTGGAGGACGGAGAAGAACCTTTCTAGGAAAGCTTCTGCACCTTCGCTCGGGGCGTAAACGTTTGCCAATGTGATCGGCTGACCTTGTATTTCACCGATGATATTCAAAAATCAGCCGTTGTTGTCTTTTTTGATGGTCTTAACCGCAAAAGGCAAACGGTTATGAAGTAGTATGGCTACCCCTCTTTTTTTATTACTGGCTGAGGCTGAGAACCAAGTCTTAAATCTATAGTCTATATATTTCGGCGAGCTGGATTTAGAGAAGTGTGTCTCTTGTAGTAAAATTATGTCGGGGTCTGTTTTTTTGTAGTCCGCCATGGCTAGTTTGCATTTCCCTGGGCTATTAAAGCCTTTCACATTATGTGAAATAATAGTAATCCCTTTACTCATGTGTGTATTTCCAAACCTTTGCTTGTCTGTAAGCTTTCAACTGAGCCCAGGGTCGCATCTTCGGGAACCGTCCAGATCTTTCTGTGATTTCTGACTGCAGCCGGGAAAAACAAGGGAATGCACACTGGGGGAACAAATAAACACATATAACAAGACATGTAAATACAATGTCAACACATCTGGCATTTGGGCGAGACCAATCCCCCCCAATCGCCTTCTCTGCCCCTCCTGGAAGTACAGCATGAGCGTAGTCTGGGATGGACCTCCACCCCCCTCTACCGATCCCCTTTGCTGGTCCAGTGGGGACTTGCATGGGCCTCCGGAAGGGGTTACCCCCCGCGCCCATGTGGAGGCTCATGCCCTAGGTGAAACTGGAGAGCACCCTCCCCTCCCCCCCGATTGTAAAAGGTAAGTTTTTTTTTTTTTTTTTTTTTTCGTTTTTCCTCTATTTTTTTTACTTTTCATCCTAACAGAACACATCCTCCGGCAGTTCAACTGTGCTACTGCAACTTCTTCCCCTAACTTTCTAGCGTCTTTTCCCCTTTTTGTTTCCCCTCCCCTTCCTTTGAAAAAATGACGGCTTGATCTGTCCAGCTCACCTCCACCCTTTCCTCCCCCCCTCCCCCTATTCATAGGATTCTGCTATTGGGTTTTATAAATATGTCTTTATGTCCCTCCCGACCTCTCAAGTCTAGTAGTATTTATTTGTTTTAGGGGCCCGGTCACGAGGGGAATGATTGTTCGCAAAGAAGTGTTTGTGTGAAAACAATGTTTATTGGTTCAGCAGCTGTCTTGGTGCTCCCTGTTCTCTGCATGAGCGGCGGTGCATGGTCTCTCCTCGCGACGTGTTGCAGGGTGCTTTCATTTCTTCTTTCCCTCTTGACTGATGTCGGTCAGGGGATCTCCTCTCCTCGGCGATCCTGGCGCTCCTCCTTCCCCATTGCCAGGTTTTTTGTTCCTGTCTCTCCTCTCGCGAGACCGGACGGGGTTTGGCGCTCAGTGATGTCGTCATTGTTGAATTCTCCCCTGCCTCCTCCAAGATGGTGTCCCACTCACTTCCGGTGACATTGTTCCGGGGGACTCCATTTTCTTACCTGGAGCCCGCGGAAGAGGTCGCCACTCCCCCGGCTCTCCCGCCGGAGTATGCTGGACTTCCGTGATGCCACCTCGTGTTCCAGATCGTGTATCTTCGCCATGATGGGCAGCATGCGTTCCACCTTGAGCCGCCATGATGCATGCAGGTAGGGGTTTCCGATTTTTGTTTAGCTTTTCTTGTAGGAGTTACCGTGAGGGTTGCGGGGCCACGCCACGGGGTAGCACGGAGTCTGGAGGCAGCGAATTGATCAGCAGGATCTCCATTCCTCGTTCAAGGGGTTAACAATAGGGGAAGACAACTTAGGGGTTAACGTCAACTTTATTAACTGGCCTCCAACCATGTGGTATCTCCAGGGGAGATAAAAGAATTTGGGCAGGCCAACAGGTGATATCGTCCTGACTTTCTCTTGCTGCCCCTACCACCTGCCAGTCTGCGTCTCTGGGCTTCTCCCCGCGAGGGCTCGCGGGGGAGTTCTCTCTGACCCCCAGCTTCTGCAGGAACTCGTCCCCTTCTTCTATCTCCTTCATGGAGATGGCCCTTCCGTTTCGGATGAGCAAATGGCCAAACGGAAAGGTCCATCTATATCTGATGGCTCGGTCCCTCAATGTTTTGGTGATGGGCTGGAGTTTCCTTCTCCTGGCTAAGGTGAGCGGGGAGAGATCTTGAAAGAGTTGCATAGTGACATCTTCAAATCTGCAGGCTCCTGCCACTCTGGCCTTCTGGAGAATGGCATCCCTGGTGCGAAAGTGGTGCAGCCGGGCAATTACATCTCTCGGCTGCTCTGTCGCCGCTGGCTTGCTTCGTAGGGCTCGGTGACAGCGATCCATAATTCGCTCGTTAGCCGGACAGTCAGGGAGCAGCTCCGCCAGCCATCGGGAGATGAAGTCCTCCACATCAGTGATGGCCTCAGAGATACCGCGCACTCTGATGTTATTACGGCGGTCCCTGTTCTCTGCGTCCTCCTGTCTGTCCGCCAATTCATTAATTTGTGCTTGGAGATATGTGGAGCGTTTGTCCGCTTTTTTGATAAGTTTTGAGTTGGTTACCACTTTCTCCTCCAGTACTCCGGTGCGCTCGCCAAGTCCTTGCACCTCTTTTTTTAGATCTTGCATTTCGAGGTGAATAAGGGCTTTTATGTCCCTGTATAGCCGCTCAAAATCGCAGCGGCGGACTGGTAATTGCTCCGGACCCTCAGCTGTGTCTTCATCCCACTCTGATTCGGAGCCTGCGTTCGAATCTGGCGCCATTGTTGCTGCCGCGCTCCGTGAGCTCGTTCGGCCCAGATATTTGCGGAGATCTCCCTCTTTCTTTTTCTTTGCCTGCATCGGTGCCATCCCTACAGTTTTAGTGCCTGTGTTAGGGTGGTTAGGGGTGCCAAAGGTCTGTTCTGCACGATTTATTTGTGTTTTATCGGGGGTGAGGGATGGAGCTCAAGGCTTATGCTGCCATCCGTCTCACTCTCGCGCATGCGCCTCCCTAAACACTTTATAATTAGCAATAAGTATATTATTACAAATGATTTGAAATAATCAGAACAAATAATACTTTGTAGATTTAGATGAAACTTACATGTCAATATATTGATGGCTATAATAGGAGGGAGGCTATACTGTATATATATATATATATATATATATATATATATATATATATATATATATGTATATATATATATATATATATATATATATATATATATATATACAGTATATATATATATATATATATCACAAAGCAACAACCAGCACACAGCACACAGTTATAGACACAGTCAGGCTCTAACTCCAACCCCCTGGATATCACCTGTGGTGTCCCGCAAGGCTCTGTTCTGGGGCCTCTACTCTTCTCAGTGTTCATTAATGATCTTCCCACAGCTTGTAAGGAAGCCTCAATACACATGTATGCAGATGACACAATCCTATATGCACACAGCCATAGCCTCTCTGACCTTCAACACATACTTCAGTCTGACTTTTTGAGACTCGAAAACTGGATTTCCCAAAACAAACTGTTTTTAAACACTGGCAAGACTGTAACAATGGTATTTGGGACCAAGACTACATTTGTAAAGCTTCCAGTGACTGAGCTCCTGATTAGAACCAACGCTAACACCACCCTAACACCTGTCACTAGTTTTAAATACCTGGGCTTATGGTTTGACTCCCACTTAACATTCGGGATGCACATTGATACCCTGACAACCAAGACCTATGCCAAACTAGGGGTACTTTACATGAACAAATCCTCCCTAAGTCTCCTGGTCAGAAAGCGTATTGCACAGCAGATGCTAATGCCAATTATTGACTGTGGAGACATAGTATATGGCTCGGCTCCTCAAACCCACCTTAGCAAACTTGACACCCTCTACAATTCAATTTGTCGTTTTGTTCTCCAATGCAACTACAACACACATCACTGCGAAATGCTCAAAGAACTAGATTGGTCATCACTAGAGTCTAGGCGCAAAGTTCACCACTCCTGTCTCACCCTCAAATACTTTCTGGGCAAGCTACCCAGCTACCTGAACAAGCTCCTCACCCCTACCACATGCAGCACCTATCACCTGAGATCAGACTCCAAAAGACTATTCATGGTCCCAAGGCTCAACAAAGTATCCGGACGTTCCTCCTTCTCCTTCCGTGCACCCCAAAACTGGAACAACCTACCAGAGACTCTCATATCCACCACCAGCTTAAGTTCTTTCAAATCTAAGGCTGTCTCACACTTTAATCTGGTCTGTAACTGTTTCATACGCTCATAATATATATTTTCTTTAACTGTGCACGCAATGTCTTGTATATAATGTATACCTTGTTCATTTATGTAACTGTACTTGTAACCATGTATTATTTGTTTTACTCTGTGCCCAGGACATACTTGAAAACGAGAGGTAACTCTCAATGTATTACTTCCTGGTAAAATATTTTATAAATAAATAAATAAATAATATGAAAAATCCAGATGCTAATCCCATAGAATGAAATAATAGTGGTATTACCAGATTGGAGTCCAACAAATAGGAGACAGCACACCAGGAATGATTTTCAAATGGTAGTTTGTATTGTAGAAAAATACAGGCACCTCAGCCAACGTTTCGGTCTGCAGAGAGCGACCTCCCTCAGGGCTCAGGGCTTTCAGATGTCACTTACCTGTTGCACCCCCCTGAGGAAGGTCCCGTTCAGCGGACGAAACGTTGGATATATGTGCAAGTTTCTTTAATATAGTATATAGCTGCTTATACCTTCTGAGTGCTGTTGTCTCCTTACCTTTGCTGATAATGTATGATATATATATATGGCTCAACAAGTGCATTTTAGCCGCTGTTGAGTGCTTACCTGCAGCGTGTTGCGCCAATCACCGTTTTCCCACGCATGTCCTGAAAAAATGGCTGCGCGCCGGCAAATGATGGCGCGTTGCCATGGCAATGGGACTCTACGTGACGCCCCGCGGCGCCACGTTGTGTTGGCCACACAGTCATTTTTTCAGGACCTGCAAGGGAAACATTACAATTTGCAGGAGAGAAGACGGAGATTGTAGCACCATGCCTCCGGGCTCCGCCGCAGGTAATAGTCATGAGAGGGGTGGGGGGGCAGCTGAGGAAGTTACTTTTGGGGGGTGACTTACTTTTGGGTGGGGGGGTTCCCAAGTTTATCAAGCCCTGTGTATATGTATATAAACACACACCTATGAGTGTGTGTAGAATTTATGTATGTGTTTGTGGGGGTGTGTTTATATTCATGCACGTGTTGTGGCGCTAAATATATTTTGGTCAAAGTAGAAAAAAAGGCTCTTCTAACCTGAAATGTGACAGACCCCTGAACTAAGGGATGACACTTCGAAAGTTTCACAACTCTTGAGACTCAGTTTGTGCGCTTAGGTTGCGGCCAGGTTGGGAGCGCGCTCACATTCCTGGCCAGCTACTGTAGTTGCGCGCTCGGTGGGGGGGGGGGGGAGGTGTCATAGCTATGACGTCACGGAGCTGGTTCACCCTCATTGGGCAAACCGCTCATGTGACGCACCAGCGAGCAGCCAAATCAAATTGATTTGTCTTGCCAAGCAGCTGAGCATCGTGCGCTCACATGCACTTGCACGCACTCGCAGCTTAGACACAATAATTTACTTTCATTGTTGTGATCATGAACACTCAGGCTGGACGAGCCCTTATGTTTCCGTTTTTAGAAACGGCACATCTCCCTTTTAATTCTAATGACAGTGAAGCATACTGTATCTTATTTGTGACATAATGAAGACACCACATCCTACAGAAAGCAGCATCTGGAGGGTGTTAAACAACATGATTTGCCTTTGGAAGGTTGAGATCATACATAATGTTAATACTGTACATTGATGCTTAACGTCAGAAAATACTGCTGCTATTCTATATTGTAACGTATTTCATTTTCAGCAGATCAGCCACAGTGGACAACATGTGAAAGCTCCTTGCATAGAGGAAATTAGAGGGATCTCACTGGCCTTTATTTCATCAAGGAGTAGCACATTTGTTTTATCCCCCCCCCCCCCATATTTATAGGGGGATACACTGTACGGAACAACTCTCCTTATGTCAACACCTTGCTACTCTTTAATAACATCAGCACTGGAAGGGCAGTGTGCTGCATACCTCATAGCACTGAAAAGGTTATAAGGGTCAAGATTGCAGCTACTTGACCCCTAATCCCTGAGTATGGTACCCAGGGATAAATTACCATTAAGAAAAATGATCTTGCAGTAACCCAACACCCAAGTAATTGTTGTTGTAATGGAAGTAACACTGTATAATAACTTTTATTAGAGCCAAAGGGGTATGTATCAATTACATAATTTTTGTTTGCTTGCATTCCTGTCTACTGAGTAGGGATTTTCAAATGTATATAATTTAACCATTTTACTAGCAGAAGAGAAACAGTGGATTGCACAGAATACACTGATTTCCCATCTCAAGGGGAAGAGGTTAAACTTTAACTCAGAACTTGCAACAGCCACCAAAAGAATTGTTATCGCAATTCACTTCAGTAATGGAAAATGGTTTGGAAGGTGGTGAATTCAGCACTGAGATTTAAAAAGAAACTCAACGTGTTGTCTTAATATAAGACAAGATAATTATCAAATAACGTCCTGAAAGAAATCTCCCCATAGCCAACCCTCATAATATTTTATTTTTGCAAATACTTGTGTAACCCCTCCACTTCAATGGGGTTACAAAATTGTTGTGAGGGGTTAGAAGCAGAATAGCATATGCTGGACCTCACCCTGTGTTGCCACACGGATACTGATGTCATAGGGGAGTATATAGATAGGTGGAAGGTTCTGGAAGATAGGTTCCTGGAGGACAAGAGGAGAAGAGCCCCAGTGAGTGTAGACAGGGATGATGCTCATGAATAAATAGAAGAGATCAGGCCACCCTTGTTTATTATGTTAAAGATATGGACAGTGCCCTTATAGTGAGGATCCCAATTATACTGTATGGCCAACGGAAGAAAACAAGCATCACATAGGGAGAAACAGACACTCCAAAGTGGGATGAATGCAGAGGGCCTTCGAGTTTCAGCAGATCAGCTCTGCAGGTGGATCCATCTAACTAATCTCAATTAGTAGGGAAGTGAAAGATCCCAATCATGAATGGAGTATAAGTGTTACCTGCTGAGAACCGGCTAGGATCACATTAAGGGCCCACAGTAAACGTGTTACAACAGATATTACTCCAAAGAGGGGGGCCTGGTCCAATACACAAAATGCAAGTACGGAAATACACCTCCCTTTGCGTGTTAAGAGTGGGCACCTAGGGAAGCACCATGTTCGTGAATAACGAATAACGAGTACATAAAATACTGTACAACGTTGTTTAGTGTCTGGGATGTGTCCCATGCCTGGGGATGTGACTAAAGACTGAATTATACTACAAACGTTCCTGGCACCCATAATTTAGCCCTTGTTTTCTCATCGCTCAGCCACCTGAATCAAGCACCCTGAGCCAACTCTGCGCACTGATGTAAACTCCTTAGGAGTCGGGTAGAGAGGGTTACACTTACAAATTGAAAGGAAATCTGTGATCGCGCTTTCCCAGTGTTTACGAAAAAAGCTGCAGATCTCTTTCTGCCGTCTGCTGGAGAACTCCACGATTTCCTGTAGAATGGAGTGTAGAAGGGAGCTTGCAAAGCAAATGAAAAAAGCGGAGAAAACGCACTGAGATGAAGAATATAAATGTATATAATAAAATACTCCCACAATAGGACTACACAATACAGGATATAGAACAATAATACAATAGTGAACTTACAACTAGCTTGGAGGTAGGAGTAGGGTAACCGGGAGATCCGGAAGTGTAGCTGTTGGAATAGATGAACCAGGTCCAGACCCGTGAAGTTCCGACGGTTATGCATTCCTCCCTTCTACCGGTTTGCCTCTCCACCAATGAAAGCGCATGTAGCAGCCCCTCTTGACCTCTATGCGTTTTGGACTACATGCTTCGTCAGGAGTACATGTGATGGGCCTTCCAGTGAGTTTAAATAGCCTCAAACAGCCAATGTGATTATCTCTTTGTTGTATTAGCAATAACCAATGCAAATGACTATCAGCTGGTTCTGCGAGGCACAGTCTTATGAGGTACTTTTTATCAAGGCATTAGTGATCTTGATTACTACCACAGTGATGTGCTAAACATAGAATGCTCAATAATAGAAAATATTTTTTCTTAATAAATGTTGATTAAAAAATATTAATGTGAATGTGTATTGGTGAAAATAATGAAATTAAGTAAAGTGGTAAATTATACTAATAAATTTATCAAATATTTAAAAGTGATATGTGAGTACAAGAAACTTTAAGGTGTCTTATTTCAATGTGAAATAGTAATCAATAATATTACTTTTGATACAATGCCTACTTACTTCCATGCCTTACTGACTTACTTACTGATGCCTCCAGTGATAAGCATTGACACAGACAGGGGTTATAAAGTACAATATCATGACATACAAATTGCTTACATGTTGCTCATTCATATATTGTAAATACATACTTTAATAGATAATTAATATTATAACTAATATAATGGTTATACTGTTGTATTCTGTTTAAACCATTAGTTGCTTTTCAATGATCTACATGTATATCATTTGAATTTGGATAAAACCAAATAGACTAGTGAGGACTTGTATATATAAAATCATAAATTGACTTATACATAACGGACATTAAATACAGAAATTCATGTTTTAATATTTTTTGATGTTTTTATTGTTACCACCCATTTTCAATCAGTTTATATTTTTAACCTATACTTCAAATACCATGATGTTATAAGTATATAGCCTGTTATAATCTTGAACTTAGATTCGAACATATAGATCCAGTACTGTTCCCTTTTTGTCAATTGGAGGTCTCTATTTCCTAATCTTGTGGTTGCTAGTACAGTCTGAATACCTATAAACTTAAGTTTATTTGGGTCACAGTTATGGGTGTGTAGAAAAGGCCTGAGCAAATGGGTAACCGTCTGATTTTTCTCAATTAGTTTGGGAATGTTCTTTATGTTTCTGAGGTGTTCCAATATCCGGATCTTAAGATTCCTCTTTGTTTTACCGATATATTGGAAACCCTATTCACACTGAGGGCCTTATTCAGAGAGGGTTGATAAAAAATATCGCCAGGGCTTTTAAAATGACGCTTGTTTGGGTGTTGCTATCACGGTATTCAGAAAGGCTTGATTACCTGTGATAGCAAAATTCCCAAAACGGGTGAGTTGCTGCCAGCGAGAGCATCGAGCCTCTGAAAAGGCCTAAACAGGCGATTCATTTCTGCTGCAGAGAGAGCGGCTCTGAGAGAGCTGCCTCTCCCAGCTGAAATGTCGCCCGAAAAGTATTTATTTAAATATATATTTCTTTCATAGTGTATATGTGCAGGGGGTCTCCGGAGCTGAACCACGTTGGTTTCAGGTCCAGGGACCCCCTGATTCCCGAGATACAGGCACCTTTATGGGGTGCCGGTATCTCCTATGCAAGGAAATGTCCCGATCACGTGACGCGGGACATTTCAATGCAGAGGGATACCGGCACCCCATAAAGGTGCCTGTATCTCGGGAAGCAGGGGGTCCCTGGACATAAAACCAACGCGGTTCAGCTCCGGAGACCCCCTGCACATCTACATTATGAAAGAAATGTATATTAATAAATATTTTAATAAACATTAATACAGGCCCCCCTCTCCGCCCAAACCCATACAGTACAGTAATGGGCCAAATAACTATTATCCAGATATGGATAATAGATTATTTGCCCATTATTAATCACTGCATTAGCATACAAAAATAAAGTAAATAAATACCGTTATACTTACCACAACAGCAGGTCCCTCTGTCCTCCGTAGCAAGAAAGCATGTACAGTATATACATAATAAAGACATTTTAATGGCCCCTAACCCCTTAATCACCTTAGCTGTTACTAACCGCTATAGTCATTATGGGGTTAACCCACCCTGACTCGATACAAACCCGGGAGGCCTAAGCACCCACCCCTGACTGACTATACACACCCTATACCCATTGAGTAGTATAGTGGTACATCATATCCATATAATAATAACATGGGCATGATAAGCCTCTATAGCACTCAATGGGCACCCTAATGACAATACAGTACATTAATACACAAAACACACAATAATAAAACCTAACTAAACTCCCAAAAAACACACTTCACTAAATAAAAACAGTAGCCAGCTAATCCAATCAATACATGCAATAACAACATCAACAATGAATTAATTAAACCATTAACCAATCAAACCAATTAATTCCTAAACCAACTCAAAATGAATAGTAACACTAACCAATCCAAACAATGAATTACTCCAACATTAATGAATTTAAACAGTAAAATAGAAAGAAAGAAATTCTAACAATATCTGAACTAACCATAAAACGCATTAGCTAACATAATATAACATTAAGTACAAACGAACACCAATCGCAAACCTTTTATTACATTAAGCATGAACAAACAAACAATGACATCCACATAATAAACTGAAATGAAAAAAAGCAACAGCAATACCAAGCGAGAAATGCCCCCCAAATATTGGCATAATAATGTATTAATCTGTACCCTAAAGAGGTACAGATTAATATATTATCAGTCAATGTGCCTCCCCCAAAAAAATCAAAAAACACATCCAAAGAATAAACCTGTAAAAAGAGACATTTACAAACATTGAATATATGACTTACCATTAGAAGCGGTGGCTCTATGATTCCCGGGGTAACAGGAAGCTCACGTACCTTGAAGCCCTCAAACAGCATCCGATGCCATCCGCCATGAAGATCCGGATCAGGAACCCAAATCTTCTTTTTTCTTTCTTTAATCACCTTCTTCTATCTTCGTCTGTAACCATTCCTTGATTTTCTTTATCTTCTTTCTTCATCTGTCAATCCAAAATACCCCATGTTAAATCCCAACCGATGTTGTCTCGCCGGCTTCTTGGGCTCAAATGAGGCGTCACAGCCTTAAATAGGGCTTGTGACGTCACATTTAGCCTCAGAATGGTTAACAGCCACCTGATTGGCTGTTAAAACCATGTTCCGACTTTAATTTTTTTTTGACATGACGTCACTGAAAGGGAATGATGCCAGCCAATCAGAATGGCTGTGCTTCATTTGCCTTTAAGATGACGTCACGAAGCCGGTGTCACATGGTATTTCAGCCAATCAGATCGTGGGAACCAATTCCACACTCTAATTGGCTGAAATACCTTGTGACACAGCGACCATCTTGGATTTAGTGACGTCATGTTAAAGGGAATGATGCCAGACAATCAGAATGGCTATGCTTAATTTGCCTTTAAGATGACGTCACTAAATCCAAGATGGCCGGTGTCACAAGGTATTTCAGCCAATTAGAGTGTGGAATTGGTTCCCATGATCTGATTGGCTGAAATACCATGTGACGCCGGCTTCGTGACGTCATCTTAAAAGCAAATGAAGCACAGCCATTCTGATTGTCTGGCATCATTCACTTTTATGTGACGTCATGTCAAAAAAAAAATTCAAGTCGGAACATGGTTTTGGCATCAATCCGAGGCAGGAAAAGGGCCTGATTTTTTCTAAGTCCCGACACATCGCAGCTCATCGAGGCCATCTCCCCACCAATTTACCTAAAGTTTGTGGTGTATTGGGTTTGGGGAGAAGAACGCCTTTTAGGGCTGCGATGGGCTGCAATAGGCCGCGACAGCCGACTCGCGGGTATCTGAATCGCGCGAGTTATGATCCTTCAGAAAATGGTCGATAAGCGGCTGATGGCCGCTCAATTGGCGAATTTCTGTTGGTGATAAAAATTTTCGTCGATACAGGCCGTTATCGAGCACTTATCGAGGCTTTCTGAATACGAGTAGCCATTTTGGTCGATAAGTGCTCGATAAGGGCCTTATCGAGGCTTTCTGAATGAGGCCCTGAATGAGATACACCACATGTGTGGTAACACAATTTATGAAGCTCTTTTTTGTATAACATTTTTTTGGTAACAAATGAGGTAACCTGTTTTTCAGTTAACAATTGTTTACAGGTCTTACACCTTTACATCTGAAATTCCCCACTATCCCAAAATGTGATCTTATAGTTTTGGGATCCTGAGTTTGGGATCTCAGTTGACATGGGGCCAAAATTCCCTTTAGATTCTGAGCACGTTTGTACAGTATATGATTTTAGGCCTTGAATCCAATGTGGATCCCAAAATGGAATCAAGAATATTCCAGTGTTTATTCATAGCTTTTTGTATAGCCTTGGTGAGCCTAATTATTTTGAGTAACAAACATGTATTCTTTCTATTCAGAGGATTTGCTTCTGTGGGGGTTGTTGTTAAACCTGTAGACATAACCTCTGTTTGTGGTAAATTGTCCATACTGTAGTAGTAGCCTGAAAAAATTCCCTCGGCTTATTTCTGTATTGCAATAAACTATTGTGTTCCTTCTTATTGACTTTGCTGATAGAATAATCAATTAATTACTTTTTGTACTCCTTTTGGAGAAATCTATCTTTTAAAAAGGTTACTTGATCTTGAATATGTTCCTCGTCTGTGCAATTCCTTTTTAATCAGAGGAATTGGTTATAGTGTATATTGTTTATCCATTGCCTGTTATGACAGTTGAAATGCTGTATGTACAGATGCAGCCACGAGTATCTGAACACTTGCCTTTGAAAATCATTCAGTTTGAATGGGAATGCCAGGGACCCCCACTGTGTTAATCCGATGGGCCATTAGTCTGTCTGCAGAAATGTCACAGAGATGTTGCAGCACTACTGGGAGAATGCCCCAGATTTTCCCAGGCAAGTGTTTGGATACTCGTGGCTGCATCAGTAGGAGTTAACGTTAGTATCCTTAAAGAATGTTTTGGTGCATATTAAATCATTTTCAATTAATATCTCAAGGTTTAGATAGTGTATGACCTTTTCACTGTTCTCTCCACTAAATTTAAGATTGTACAAGTTGTCGTTCAGTTTGTGCACAACATTTTGGAGACTCCCACCATCCTATATAAAAATGTGCAAAAGACAGAGCAAATTTGCTGCCCATGGCTGTACCTAGTATTTGTAAATAATAGTTTGAGTCAAACATAAAATAATTATGCCTCAGAATGAAATTGATAGATACCAATATAAATTCAATCTGATTGTATGGTAGCAGATTGCTACATTCCTAAAAATGTTTGACAGCTAGGCAGCACTGTACAAGTGAAATACTCGTATAGAGTGCTCTGCAGCATTTGTAATACTGCTGTAGTATCATGGAGATGTGAAGGAAGATCTGTAACTAGTGACTGTAAATAATATTCTACATCCTGAGAAAGATTGTATGTTAAAGAGTTAATACCAGAAATTATAGGGAGACCTGAGGGATTGGTGAGGGAGTTGTGGATTTTCAGCATATGATAAAAAATGGGTACCGTGGGAGAAGAAATGTACAAAAACTCACATTCTGATTTTTTTCAGAATACCCACTCTATGTGCTTCATCGAGTATTTATTTAATTTTAGAAATTCAATGGTGGGATCCGATTTTAATTTTTGGTAGAAGGTTATTGTCATGGGAGACCAGCACTTTTAACACTTTTTACCTTCTGGGATCATTCACTAGACAAAACAAGGTAGTGGAATAAAATGAGGTTAATTCAGGTGAAACCCGCGTACACACAATGAATATACAAAATACAGACAGAATACAGAGACCGGGACCTCGTCCTGGGCTACGAAGTACTCTTTTTGGGGAGAATACCAAACCTTGACCGCTTCGTTCTATTCTGAGAACTGGGTCCTCACATCTGACTTAGTATCAGCTAGGCAGACTTTCCTAGCTCCATAAAATGAAGCTGGTTACTCTGCTATTCACAACAGAGCAACTTTGAAAAGCCACCTTTGCATCACCGACTCAAGCCTCTAGATAGTCTGGTTCTCTGATCAGGCAGTCTCCGTATATAGACCCCCCTGTTCTTTGTTTAACATGGAAAGGAGACTAGCGACCAATCAGCCAGCCAATCAAAATGGAGGATCGTTTAGCTGCTGACGTCAGAGGAGGGGCATGCCAAGCTGGCTCGAAAAGCCGGACGAGCGGGAAATTTGAATTGGCCAATGGGAGACGTGCCTACTAGCAGCATCATCCCTCAGCTCCAAAAGGTGCCCCAGCTGGGTGCCCTTGTTCTCCGGACCTGGTACTTTGCCCTTCCCCACTCACTAAACGGTCTTCTCACCTCTGGACCTGCATTCTCTCCTTAGAACTCCGACGTCTATGCAGACATCCCAGCACCTATGTAGATACCAAGGCTGACTGCATAGACATTAATTCATACAAAGTAAAACACATTTCAAACTTGCTAATGCAGGCCGGGGATATGCTTAATAAAGACATCCTATCGGTGAGCAGCTACTATGTTTTTAAGGGGAGATATTGCCAGGTCAACTTGCTTATGTGTACCCGCAGATCTTGCCTGCTCGTCGGGTACTTTCACTGGAGAACCGGTAACTTTGGTCCCCGATCCCTTTTGCATATTCTGAACATGGTTTGGCCCAAATATTCCCCTTAAAATTCATGCACAAGAAATCTCTGATTCCCTGCCAACCTGGAAATGTGAAAACACACAGAAAGCTTTTTATTACAGACATGCATTTGATCATTACACACAAATACACTGTCCCCGGCTCATGGTGCTACTTAGCAACAGGGAACACACTTTTTTAGGGGTAACCAGTCAGGCTTCACCTTTATTTAGGAAGATTGCGTACCCCCACCGTCACAGATATGTCAGATAATAATTATTCAGCTTGAGTACAATAATCCGTCCTATCCTGGATCACCACACCTCCGCCTGTATCAGCCTCTCGAATTACGATATTTAAATTAGACTGTAGATATTTCAAGGCTTGAATCTCACTCTGATTCATATTGCAATGTGGGTATGTGTTTGATATTTTGGTCTTGCTGTTACATACAGACGAGACAATGAGTATTCTAAACCTTGCCTTAAACTAGCCCGGTTAAATGCTGGGTACATGCTGGGTGTAATATGGCTAGTTTAAGGCAAGTTTAAGGCATTTCTGCATTGACTAATGACCCATCGGATTAACACAGCAGGGGTCCCTGGCAGTCCCATTCAATTTGAATGGGACTGCCAGGGACCCCCGCTGTTAATCTGATGGACCATTGGTCAATGCAGAAATGCCTTAAACTTGCCTTAAAGTAGACCCAGCATGTACCCAGCATGTACCTGGGTCTTTTTGGCGATTGCCACTGGTTTGTGTTAGAATAACCGTCGGAACTACAGTACTGTATATTTGAAACTCTTGTTTCATCAGTTTTCAAAAGAGTTCAATATAGTGTCCCTTTGAATGGTGGGTGTAAAATATTGATTTTTGTTTATAGCCAGAATGGGATATATTCTTAAATCCAATGGAATCTGGCTAGTTTTCTTTAAATGAACTTTCTAAATCATGGAATACTTGTTGATCAAGGGGATCATCAAACAGATTTATTGAAACAGGTATGGAGTTTCCATCAACAATGAATTTGTTAGAGGACCCAGGGAAATGTCAATGTAGGGTAAGTTTCCTCAAATATTTTTGTAGATCTATATAGAGTTCAAACTCACTAGGGTTACTAGTGGAGGAAAAGGAAAAGCCTTTTGAAAGGACGTCACAGATCTTTTGATACATTTAAACCATAGGTTGAAAATACCTTTTGATCTTAGTATCTCTGAGTCTGGGTACCCCTATTGAGTGGGGGTCTTTCTCCCTCCTCTCTCACCTCTCCTGAATATGATATTTTCCTTGTTGGAGGTCTGATCTGATGTTTTGAGGGAGGGTTAGCCAAGTTCCAATCCGGTCTTATATACTTTCGGTCCTCCATCACTTGAAATAAAGTCGTAGATAAATCAACATCATTATACCTTTGAACCCCTTCAAGTTCTTAGTATCTATTAGACAGTTTTAAATCATGTTTTGTTTTTGTTGATAAATTGTCTTTACCCTTTACATATGAATGCATTCTCTCTTTGTTGGGATTTTTATACTTAGAATGATTTTTAACAGTTCTCCAATTTTCACTGTATTTACCAGTTTGTCCTCTATACTGTATGTGTGAGAATCTGTTTCCTTCTTGCTCCCTCATTAGGCCTCGTTCAGGGTGCTGGCTTCGGAGGGAGGGCGTGCTGCCGTGCGTGCTGCTGTGCGTGCTGCCGTGAGAAACAAAGTATTCAATTTGAATACTGGTTTTCAAGGTAGCAACCGCCCTGTCTCCGAGGCCAGGAGTTGAAGTTGACTACAGTTTCAATAAACGAAAATTTCGTTTTTTGGAGCTGCAGCAGCGTCACAGGGACCAAGGCAGCCAATGAAATCATTCTTCAGAATGATTTCATGACTGCAACTTGGATACTTACCCTGCTGTGTGTAACCCCGCCCCCTGCCCAACGCTGAAAAGTCTGCTGGGGGATAAACACAGATCGCCCAGCAAACTGCAGCACTGCCTCCCTCACGCCCTCCCTCCGAGTCCTGCAGCTGGCACCCTGAACGAGGCCTTAGAAGTATTTGATTTATTAATACTAAAGGGGTGGGATTTAAATCTATCCGAATCCTCTTTTTCAGGTTTCTGATGGGAGAGTTTAGTAGAAAAATAAACCTTTGAGCTACTTTTAGCGCACATCTAACAAGCAGTAATGTCATCCATAAGGACATTTCCTTAAACAAAAGATTAGAATGCAGTATTTTTAAGCCATACACATCAATGCATGATTTGCTTCCTGTTTCAATAAATATTTTAAGCCACAAATATATGGAGTAATGCAATCATAGTACAGCAGGAAGCTTTTCCTCATCTCGAGTTAAGTGTCTTACACCTATCACACATACTAGAATAAGATCCGCCACTCGTCTCTCAGCATCCGACAGAGCCATATGAAGTAGAAACTGCAAATAGGTTGAATCCGTTAAAAGTACATTTTATTGACAATAGAAAACAGCCATAACACCGACATTTCGGTCCACAAACCTTCATCAGGGCTTACAAATACATATGATAAAATGTAGCTATTTATACACTAACATTAAAACATCAGATATACCGGCATGTCCTGAGGGCATGCGACCTAATTAAGTGTCGCGGTGGGAAAGTGAGTTCAGCGGTGCACAGAGGAAGACCACGCCCCAGGAGACAAGCCGATCCTCTGCTAAGAGATAGACGTAAGCGGAAACATATGCAACCCACTCCGTGAGCGATAAACAAAGAAGACAAAGAGCGATAGCAATTACAATCAAAATTAGTTATTACTAGTATTATTAGTAGTATTATTTAATACTCAAAGATAGAAATCAACAATAGAAACTCATGTACTCATTGTAACGCGTAGCTCACCATAAACGAGGCACGATCGCGCGGCTGAGGTAGTGAATTGTACAGAACGCCAACCCACAGCCGCGAGGGCGCGTCTAGAGTGTAGTATAGTCTTGCAAGCCGGGTCAGGGGTATAGAAGACAGAATAAACGTGGTACTTGCCAGGTCTGGACTGGAGAGCAGCGGATCGTTGGGGTACTAGCCGAGGTCTGGATAGGAGACAGCAGAGTAGTTGTAATGGCAAAGCCAGGGTCATTAATGGAGAGTTCAGAATGGTTGTACGTAGCTGGGTCGGGAGTGGAGAAGCATGGGGTCCAAGGTCGGAAGCAGGGTCTGGCTACAAGGGTTCAAGGCAGGCAGAACAAGGTTCCGTAATGCAGCGAGGTACAGCGTCACACAACAAGGTTTATGCTCGGCAAAGACTGAATGCACCGACAGGGTCTATAAAGGACCTATCTCTAATGGGAAGCCAGCCAGGAAGTAGAATGCATCCCACTGATAGGCTGCTGGGTTGCTCAGGTACGCCCTATTTTGCAGCCCGATTAGGAGTGGGGGCAGGGTTCCGTGTGATAGAGCGCGCGCCGCGCGCCACTGGTGTAAAATACTGGCGACTCGATCGCGCGCAATGCGACGATGATGACAGAACGGGGGTGGAGTCCGGAGGCGGGACCAGGGGACCGACAGGAGGACCACGAGTCACTAGCGCTCTGCGTACTGCCGTGTCAGAGCGGGGGTGGAGTCCAGAGGCGGGGCTCATGGGGAACCTAGGGGAACGCGCACCACTCGCGCGTAGTGTGTCACTGCTATCCGGTCGTGGACGAAGCCTGGAGGTGGGGCCAGAGGAGAACTGAGGGGAGCTTTGCACAGCCCGTGCACTGTGCAGCACCAGCGCAAGAACGGAGCCGACGAGCAGGGACCCCGGACCGAGGGACCGACCACATACCACCCGTGCCGGAAGACTGCCGCCGTGACGCAGCTCCCGAGCATCCCCAGAGACAGGAGGAGAGGTGAGGGTTAAGGGGTCTGATCCGCCAGGATGGTGGATCGTTACACTCATTCATAATTATAAATAGATCAAACACAGTTTATAAATCATATATAAAAAAAGTTATTAATTTATAATGTACAGAATCTAACCCCATATTATAAAATAAGAATTTATAAGATACAATGTATAAAAAAAAAAGAAAGATCTACAGTATAAATAGTGAGGAATACAAAAATAGAGAAAATATTAGTTCAAATCACTCATCATGCAATAAAACTTTTTAATGGTCCATTATATCAACCATAAAAGTACAAGAAGAAATTATGGAAAACGTATTTAAAAATATTTTGGAAACGCGCTGGATCATGTTTCATTGCTGCAAGGTGCAGAGATTTGTAATCCCTGTTTATAGTAGTAATGAGCTGAAATAAACCACCATGTAAATCTGAACATGGGAATTTCTATAGCGTGTTCCTTTTCAATGTCGCCTAAACAACCATTCAGTGTTGTACTAATATGGTACATCAGAAAAAAATTGCCTAAACAAAAAGATTAGGCATATTCGTATACCATTTATTGAAAGCTGTCTATAGCAGCAATTTTTAGTTTGGAAAATGGAAAGAATGAGAATACAAATGGCACTCACAATTGCCTGTGCCCCCGTAATGTGACAAAACAGTGAGTTACAATAAAGGGCATAGATAAATAAATGTCCAAGGACATGTCTCTAGGTAAAACAATGTCCTGCAACCTTAAAAACCTGGGTTCTCTCAAAACCCAAAATAGACTAAACTTGGCTTTGGTTCTCTTGGGCGCAGGGTGTTGATCAAGGAAATATATGGAAATGAGAAGAAAAGATAATATAGTGTAATATTTTCAAATATATAACACACATCTTGGTTAATCTTCTGAAGTTTAAAGCTGCAGTTCAAGCAATATCCTATGCATGTTTTAATAAATCAGTTCTGTTCTATGAGAAAATGCTTGTAGCATTTAAAAAAAAAGACATTTTAATGTATTTAAATGTAACAAGCATTTTTTGTTCCTATAGCATCCATTTAGAAAGTCACATCCCCTTCCTCTTCTGAAACTCTCTGGCACACCCCTTTTTGAGCCCTGCCCTCTCTAGCAGTGCACCAATTGTATCTAGTGATTGCATGTCACATGATCCTCACCACAGAACTTTGCATCTTGGGTCCTCTTCTGCTGCACTGCCATTCAGTGAACCCCTGAGCAGAATCTTCACCGATCGGTCACAGGATAATGGATCTACCAGCAAGAAAGTGCGATCCATGGAATCCAAAACGGAGCACAGCTAATGTGAAGAAGATGGGGGCTACAATCCAGCAGAGATATTAAAAACCTTTATTGTGTGGTGGTGGAGGGGTCAGAACAAACTCTGATGCGTTTCGGGATGAATCCCTTTGTCAAAGAGTGAGTTCATGTTTGCCTATGGTGTCCGTTATGTACCCATTGCCCCGCCCCCAACCGTGACGTCACTGAATGGAAATTTGGCGCGAAAGCGTCCATAAACAGTGTAATTGGTTCCTACTGACAGCCAATAATATACCAGGCTGACGGTGCGTCTCACAAATCTTATGGAACGGTTGCGGGGGAATGAGGAACATACTAACAAATATGGAAAACATATACAAGGGAAATGAGTGCAAAATAAAAACAAAGCAGTAATAAAATTACCATAAGGGTATAGAGTTAAAAACAAAAGCAAAATATATAACATTTGATTGGAAGAAACCCATGATGTTAATGGATTAAAGAAAAAAATCTCGAACTTTGCAGTTTACAAAAAGTAAGATGAAATAAATCAAAATACATGTAGACATATTTCAGTGCTAGATTAGGAAACCTAGAGCAAGAAATGGTGCAAAACCGCGTCATAATTACATGATATCAGGAATAGTCCAAAACAATAGGCAGTGATGAAACCATATTGTAACCAATAGGAGAATATAAAAATGTAAATATCACAGGGGATACAATTGCAATAAGCTGAGGTACAATAATCATACTGCTACTAAGGACCACATTCAAAGTGTACATAGTAATAATCAATCAATACAAAGTCTGATAAAACCTTAGACTTGAATCAAACTTGAGTAACAATTAATCACGCCTGTCACGGTGAGATTATGGCAGGCTGTATAAGGTCACATAAATATATATAACAGATGATATATATTTATCACTGGGTCTGAACTGAAACGAGTCTTAGATATAATAAAGTAATTTTATTCCTTAGGATAGGTGAACACACGAATAATACAGTAACAGACAAGAAGTACACTTACTTAGGGGTTGGGGAATGAGAAGTTTGATGTAGTATTTCTCTTCAGCAATCAGGTAATCATTCAGATGATATCAGGTAACCATACCAGCAAACGAAGACCGAAGACTCAATGAAGACTAACAAAGGATATATGGGGAACAGCAGTTTATATACCTTTTGTCCCTCTATCCTTAACCTGAAGTACCTGTGATTGGTGTTCAATTATCTCCAGCCAATCTTTGATGGGGGAACACATTGTAGGACAGGCCCCCCTGCTAGCTGGCACATGCGCAGTAGAACTCTGGGGTCTCATTTCTGTAGACCCCATAGGCAAATGGAATGCCAGCCAGTCTACCCATCTGGATCTCTAGCAAGATAACCTTTGTTGGAAGGTGATAACTGGGACACTTGGAGACTGCTCTGGTTTGAGCCTCCTCCGCCCTTAAATCATCAGGGAGGGTGACAAGACCCTTTGAACAATACTTAAATCCTAGACATTGGAGCGCCTCTTGGGCCATCTGCTATCCTGGTAGACAAAGGAATTTCTCTGAGTCTTTGTCCATACCTTGGGAAACAGTATTAAACATAAAACATAAACATATTAAAATATCCGGTTCTATTGGGTCTAGCAGAACCAAACTTCCCAGTTCTCATGGCGGGAACTGGGACACCATATGATCCAAAAAGCGACTTGCTACAACCTATGGAACCGGAGTTACACAAATGCATATTAAATCATTTTTCATTTTAATACAAAAATCTCCGCTAAAAAAGAAATCTCAGCTTTTCACTAAATCCCCATTGAAAAAAACGGGCTTCTCCGCCATAGACTTTCAATGGTAAATTGCCGCCATTGAGGTCAATGGGGTTTCTCCGCCGTTGAAGCCTATGGGAAAAGTCCCGAACCTTCAAGGGGGTCCATACTCCGTCGGGTTGGTCCAGGAGGGTCAAGGATGGTTCTGCAGTGATGCCGGAGCAGTGACTGCAGACACCCCAAACCTTGATCCGCTGGGCCCTCCGGAACCGGAGATAAGGAGTACCAATATACAGCATTTCACACTTCACTTTTTCTGAGCCGTTTCCTACCGCCGCTGGCAAAGCCTATGGCGCGACCCGTTCTTCTCGGTTCGACCCTTATCGGAGGTCCAGGATTTTGGGACCCGGTTGTGGTCGAGTGGGGGGAAGCCTAGGAACTAGGGGCAAAAAGAATTTTATTTCTAGGGGCCCTAGAACTGTTTATTCCCACGCCACTTGACGTTGACCTTGACTTGTAAGTGATCAAAGCTCTCCTATTGAAAATGTATCCGCTTTGCGGTTTGTGGTCTGGACGGCAGCCAACTTGTTCTTCGAAAGTTACCTCGAGGAACCTCCATTGAAGTCGATGGGCCCATTGACTTTCAATGGGAAACTGCCGCTCTCCCTCTCGGACGCCACCTGCTGGTCTTTACAGGAAACAGGACTAAAACAACAAGATTCTCCATTAGAATGCATGGAGCCCTAATGGCGGCCAATGGGGACCTGCAAAATGGTGCCTGAAAAGGCAGGAAAACTTCACAAAGAGCTATAATCATTAAAGGACTATTAACCCGTGTGCTCCCGGATGGATTCCAGTGTGTGTGTGATGCAGACACTGATTAAACCAGACATTACAATGAAACAGGGGAACAGGGGAATACACATGTACATGTCATTACAGGGGTTAAAACACTGTTCTGGGTCTTAGCCCAGTTAACCCTTTGACTCCCGGGTGAGGTCAGGGGATGGCCAAATGGGGTGTAACCCCTTTAATCCCGGGCCACCCCCTTTCTCCCTCTACAACATATTATAATATTAAGGCATAATTTTCAGAACTTGAAGCCAGAATACATTGTCATACACCATGCATAATATTGGGAGAAAAAATAAGAGCAATGATGCTGGGATAAGGTGAATGGGGGGGGGGGGGGGAAGAATGGAGGGGGGGAGGGAGAGGGGGGGTGGGAGGGGGGGGAAGGAAGGGGAGGAAGAATGGAGGGGGGGGATTCCATGGATCGCTCATTCTTGCTGCTTTCAGTGGGGATTGCACTGCTGCTTTTGTGAGTACTGTGCCTGTTATGCTTTTTATATATAAATTCATTGTAGCTCATGTCTGTCTCACTGATCTAGCAGATTTGTCCATTATGGTATATATGAAGGACAGCCAGCTTTTCACAGAGACTTATACATGACTCTATGTTATCACACAGGCACTACACATTGAGACTCACGCAGCGTTTATTGCTGGATTATCCCCAACAACAGTGAACTTTAAGTTTCATTATACTTAATAAGCCTGCTGTAACTGAGCCCTGAACATTGGGACTAGTGCCCTAAAAACTCTGGATCTACCAGCAACTTAGCTAATCACTTGCCAGTGCGTAGATTGTATTGATGCACATATTGAATGGATTTTTTTTTTTAACGGCAGCTTGAACTGCTGTTTTACATTCACACTTTGACTCTCTTGAGTCTTGTGCTTGAAATCGATTTTGAAATCGAAAGGTGAGTTGGCTAGAGTAGCTGTGTGTATTACCCCTGGTTGCACATCTATGTTATGTGCCCACTTGTGTGCTGTTCGTGACAGATGGTATATGGGGTCGGATTGAGGGGAGATATTGTTCATTTGAGGGACCTTTGCGAGGGTAAAAACTGTTATTTGGAGTGAGATTTGAGGGGAGAAATATATATGTGTATATATATATATATATATATATATATATATATAAATATAAGGAAAAAAAGCGCCAAATCCTAGTGCATTACTGTGCAAAATAGATATATTTAATTCCCAAAAATCTCAATAAAAATGAACTCACAAACATAAAACAATTAAAAGCATTGTATGAGTAATACTCATGCTCCTAGGACCAGGAAACGCTGCTTTGCTGCTGTAGTCCCTCCGTGACTCCACTGGAACAGATTGCTGCCTCAGTTCCTGCAGGCAGTGAACAACGGAGGCAGCAATCTGTTCCAGTGGAGTCACGGAGGGACTACAGCAGCAAAGCAGCGTTTCCTGGTCCTAGGAGCATGAGTATTACTCATACAATGCTTTTAATTGTTTTATGTTTGTGAGTTCATTTTTATTGAGATTTTTGGGAATTAAATATATCTATTTTGCACAGTAATGCACTAGGATTTGGCGCTTTTTTTTCTTATATTTTTCTATGCAGGTGGAGAGGGAGGTCGTTGTGCCCTTTTAAGAAGCTGCCTGTTGGTCCTAATAGTGCCGCTGTCACTCCCCAATTATTGGACTTATTTGTTGGACTCTAGAGGACTATCTGCATTGAGCAGATTAAGGCAAAGTTCACAGCACCACACAATAATTTTTTTTTTATAATTGTATGTTTTTAGCTTTTTTTTATTTTTATATTGGACATTCACAGTGCATTTTTGGTATATTAATTAATTTCATTATTTAGGATATATTGCATTGGTATATCATTATATTAATTCATTAATATCATGTTGATGTATTTATGATTTATTACCGGTTCAATTAATTTTATATATCCTATACTTCTGGCGTTCCACACACGAGCGCAGACCCCTATTGCATATATATATATATATATATATATATATATATATATATATATATATATATATATATATAGTGCTGGGGACTGTGCTAAAATAGGTCTGTCTCTTTCTCTACTAACACACCGTTACCTATAACTATAACGGAGCTGTGTAAATAGGTGTTATTACAGGGAATACCTCTTTGGCATACCATTAGCACCAACGCAAGGGTCCGTTATAGCTGAAAACAACATGAGCTTTGAAGATATCCGTTAGCACTTAACGAAACATTATCTTAAGCTTCGTGGATCTGGGTCTGTCTAATGAGAGAGTTTTTCTTGTCCTTTATAATGTCTCAGTTGGTACAGTATGATGTCATGTTAGAGGTGTTGCCATAGCAATGTGGGAGCTTTCAGCCCCTGTAATACCTAACTTCTAATCCTGGTCAAAATTTTAATTAATTTGAAAAAAAAAATGTTTAAAATTGGTGCAGAACTTTTTTGACCTTGATAAGTTGGCAATTTTATTTTTAACCAAAAGTAAGCTAACAAAGAACATTTCCAGTCAAATCTTGCCAAGCTACACTGAGTGAATATAATAATTATGTCGATTTTCTAATTATTCTTTATATTACATATATGACATAGCAGGTACGTCTTAGGCACTTGCTCATTTTCATGGGGCACATCACACTGACTGCTCCAATGGAGCTGCCAGGCCAATCCAAACAGAAATGAAGCCCACTCCACTTCCATATCCGGCATCCAGGGCCTTGGCACAACAGAAAAGAAAAAGATGGCGCTAAGTGAGCTTGCAACAATGTAAGTAATGGTATTGTTATCACTATATAGAAGTAATGACGCCTGCTGCTGAGGTATATTAGAAGGGAGTCTTCAATTCCTATACGTATATAAAGAATAGATGAAAAGAAAATATACTTCAGCGCATGGAATCAATTAAAGAGAACCCTATGTCTCAGAGGCCAAGGAATTCCGAATAAAACCTCACTCTAGATGTGTGTGGTACAAACAGTAATTTTTATAAAAATAAAACAAAACAAAAACTTGATAAAACAATTATCCCAGCTGGGTGCAGAATTACACCAACAAAAAATTGAATATTAAATTAAAAATAAAACATTCCTCTTATACTAAGCTTCTAAAAAAGCTTCACCTTGGCACAACAGGTCATCAATCCTGGCGCGGTCTCATGATGCAGAAGTGCCGATGCTCTGGTGGACGACCCTCAGACCTGTAAAGGTTAAACGTAGCATAAGTTACTTAGATATATTTTTAATACATAGAATTCTTTTTTGGGGAGACTTACACTGGTGATCATGCGTGCCTCATCAATACTAAATGTCTGTACTGAGAATATAACATGTTTGTTTTTCAAACTTACGTAAATAAAAATTATTTCAAATTAAGGCCTGGGATAAAAAAAAAGAAAGCAGGAGGGGGGGTGTAACGGGGCACCAGTCTGTACAAATGCATACAGAGAGAATACATATTATTTAATAGCAGTAATCATACCTGTTCTCTGGGTGCGGCCACAGAGTATGGCCTTACTGATGAAATCAGAGGAGTACTGTATTCAGATTCATGGTGAGTCCCTCTGTGTGATTGTGCCAGAGAAACTAAAACCTCTGGAACCATAGGAAGGAGACATTAAGGTAGCTTGACATTTTCTCCATTTGACATATGGAATGTATTTTTTGTTTGTTATTAATAACGTTTGGCGTTCTTCGCTGTTTCCAGAGAGCGGCTATCTTGGACCTGGTAGCTGTGTTAATATGTATGAACAGCTTGGTATGGTATGAGTATGGTTGGAATGTCAGTCCTTTTTGTCCCTCTTCTTCCAGGTAATGTCTCTCAAATTCAGTAAAGGAGGAGGATGGGTTGATCTGGGCATAAAACGCTCCGAGCTGTAGGTAGTGGAATAACTAATTTGATGGCAGGCCTTTTTCTGTCCTAAAATAGTCAAACTGTCTGATCTTGAGATCTAAACTTATGTAGTTTAGTCTGGATATGTTGGCACTAGACCATTGTAAAAAAAAGTGCCTCAAGCTATGCCTGGGCTAAATTTGGAATTTCATAGCACAAGAGTCATCCAGGATCTCTTGGAGGTCAGTTGATATTTAAACTTGGACTTTTCTCATAGCTTGTGGGAGATAGTAGGTACTGTAGAATGCTCCATATGGCCACTATGCCTTGGGGGGTGGGCGGGGGGAAGCCATAGGAACGTATTTAATTTAACAGAATAGGCCAGAGTGGCCTTGAGCACCACCCACATTCTCAAATCTTGATTGGCATGGCAAAGTACCAACTGGCACTGTGCCACCGTATAACAGCCAGGGTAGGAGATTCATTTTTACTGATAGAATTCTCCCAATCCAGGAAACTTTAAAGTTAGATCAAATTTGTAGAACTGTGCAGTGTCTTCAGTAATTTGAGATACAGTAGTTACTTGATATATGGTTTTATAGTCATTAGTGGGGAAAACCCTTAGATATTTTATTGTATTGCCATAGGTTATCACCAGAAGTCGAAGTTAAGTTCAAGAAGTTTAAGCACCTCACTTATAAGGTTTATATTAAGTGCCTCTGACTTGCTATTGTTAAAGCCAGAGAGTTTGTTAAATTGAGGGAGCTTACTGAACAGATTTGGGAGAGAGATGAGAGGCCTGAATAACGTTAGAATAACATCATTGGCGAATAAGGCCAATTTAAATTCTTGGGACCCCACCTTGATCCCCGAGATATTAGTATTATTCCGTATATGGGCCGCGAGATGCTCCATACAAAGAGCAAATATAAGAGGGGAGAGCGAACATGTTTGGCGTGTGCCACTTCTTCTTGAGATCGAATCAGATGGGAATTCTTGACTAATCACTTTGGCTTTAGGATTTGTGTATAGGGAAAGGATTGCTCTTAGGAATGCGCCCTTGAAACTAAACATGTTTAGGACGTTTGCATGTAGGACCAATCAATTTAGTCTAAGGCCTTCTCCGCATCCAGGCTCAGCAGTATAGCAGGAATATAATTATATTGTGCTAAGGCTGTCAAGCCAATAATTTTCCTAACATTGTCGGCAGCTTGACGGCCTGTAATGAACTCAAGTTGGTCAGTGTGAATTGTATTGTATTGTATTGCATGTCTTTATTTATATAGCGCTATAAATATACATAGCGCTTCACAGTAGTAATACATGTTGTAATCATATAAATAACAAATAATGTAAATAACAGGTCATGGGAATAAGTGCTTCAGACATAAAAGTAACATTAAGGAAGAGGAGTCCCTGCTCCGAGGAGCTTACAATCTAATTTGTAGGTAGGGGAACGTATAGGGACAGTAGGAGGAAATTCTAGTAAGTGCGTCTGCAGGGGGCCAAGCTTTATGTACTGCACCGACACACTTTATTCGAGCAAATACCCGGTATGTACCTGGCAGATACCTGGAATGCGCCGCTCCTCACCTCTGACAAGCCCCGTTGCATTTGCCTTCCCAGCCTGGGTTCATGCCTGGCTGATGGGCGGCTGATCTGTTAAATGATAATGATTAGGATTTAATAGGCTGCAATGCTTCGCGTGTCTACCAGATGGCATAAATTCATGAATTGTAATGCAGTATATATATATGTACTGTGCAGTATTGCAGCCAGCGGGAATAAAATGCTTCAATCCCTGCCGGAAAATAACTCAATGCACTCGGGCAGAAAACAGTCACAATCCTCAATACACCCGGGTATACCCGAATTCGTGGGACTAGCCGAGCTCGAATAAAGTGTGTCGCCAGTGTATCATGTGTCCAGGCTGATCCACAGTGCTATTCATATGCTTCTTTAAGCAAATGTGTCTTAAGGTGGGTCTTAAAGGTGGATAGAGAGGGTGCTAGTCGGGTATTGAGGGAAAGGGCATTCCAGAGGTGTGGGGCAGAAAGTGAGAAAGGTTTAAGGTGGGAGAGGGCTTTAGATACAAAGGGGGTAGAAAGAAGACATCCTTGAGAAGAACTCACGAGTCGGGATGGTGCATAGCGAGAAATTAGGGCTGAGATGTAAGGAGGGGCAGAAGAGTGTAAAGCTTTAAAAGTGAGGAGGAGAATTGAGTGTGAGATGCGGGATTTGATTGGAAGCCAGGAGATGGATTTCAGGAGGGGAGATGCGGAGACAGATTTAGGAAAGAATAGAGTGATTCTGGCAGCAGTGTTTAGGATAGATTGTAGGGGAGACAAGTGAGAGGCAGGGAGGCCGGACAGCAGGAGGTTGCAGTAATCGAGACGGGAGAGAATGAGGTAGGTAGGACCATATTCAGTCCATTTCTAAGATTTTAGAAAATATTTTCATGTCATAGTTTATAAGTGAGATCGGACAGTAAATTCCACAACATACTGGAACTTTACTCTGCTTACGGATGAGACATTAATTCTTGAAGCATGTATGACTAGATTGAGACAATTCTGAGTAATGAGTTGAACCATTTCAGTAAGTATGAAGAGAGAATTCGTGATTTTTTAAATAATAGATATAAGAGAAGCCATCTGGCCCAGGAGCCTTTGAGATTTTCAGATTTTTGACAACCAATTGTATTTCTTCTGTGGTCATTAGCTGGTTTAATGCTGCCTTTTTTGTAGGGAACAATTATGGTTGGTTTGCTGAGTCTAAGTAGGTCTGAATCAATTATTAATTTTGGGCATTGTATGTGACCTATTTTCCCATCGTACAGTTTTGCGTAAAACGTTTGAAATTCTGCCATTATTGATACAGGAATTGAGTAAAGTTCGCCCGAACCCGTGCAAACAGCCTGAATGTTATAAGAGAGTTGTTTATGCATCAATTTGGTGGCCAACAGAGAGTCAGCTTTGTTAGATTTCTCGAAGAGCCTTATTTTGGTCCATTTCAAGGACTGCTCAGCCAGGGACGCAAGTAATATGTTCAGTTCTGTCCTAGTCTTCTTCAAATTTTCCAGGGTTGTCTCTAAATTATCCTTTTTATGTTTTCTGAATAGGAGTTATACTTTATCTTGTAGCAACTCTATTATCAGTTTACCTTTAATTGTGTGCTTGTGGGATTCCCAGAGGATGGACAAAGATGGTACACATCCCTCATTGGTGTGAAAGAAAGCAGCAAGCTCCTGATCTATATCTTGTATTACCTCCGGAAATTTTCAGTAGGGCTTCGTTGAGTTTCTAATGAGCCTTGGGATAATTGATGTGGATGTTGACTCCATCGGTTTCCACCAGGGCATGGGCAGACTGTTTTATATTATGGATGGTAGCGCTCTGGATTTTGAGGATCAAAACTTGTGCTCATGAGGATGTAATCTATGGTATTTGGGAGTATGTGTGGTGAGGATTAGAGAATAAAGTATAGTCCTTCACTGTTGCGTTCAACTCTCCCCATACATTTACCAAATGTAGAGATCATGGGCCTCTTTTTAAAGCTCTTAAAAAGCTCAGAGGTGTCCGTTTTCCCCCCCAGGACAGCTACATCTTGCTTGATCTCTCAGACTGCCAGTTGTAGTTCAGAATGTAGCAGGGCTCTGTTAGTAAATAGGTTTGCTATGTCACGTTTTGTGCTATTTTGGCTCAGGTTTAGCATTTCCCTTTTCCCCTCCAACTCCGACTCGTAGCCTGAACATTCATGTGGCACAGAGACAGCCACCCGTGAGGCACGTGAGCTGTCTTGGTGGTGGACAAGGTCCCCAACATTGTTTTGGGTTTTCTTTTTAGTATGTGGTTTAGCATGGTTTCTTATACCTTTTGCTTAGTTAAGTGTGTGCATTAAACTGGTAGATTATGCTTAATTGTCTGAAATGCTACGGAGCTTAGACTCTAAGCTACCATACTCTTCTGGCTCTACACATGCAATTGACAATACCGTATTTGGCTTATCTGCTTTATAAATTAAATCCCCCATACATTCTAATTTTTAAAATATACTTTTCTTGATGTTGGCTTTTTCTTGTCACGGTTTAAAAAGATCTGTTTGTATACTCTCAGACCTTTGATCATGAAACAACTTAGTTTCCTTTAATGTCTCCAGTCAGTTTGGGGGAAAAGTTGTTAATAATCTGTCAACAAAAGTGTTGATTTACATTAATTATTTGAGTTAATTACTTATTACTTCATTGATTTATTGGCATACACTACAGTGTATTCAATTCTTCACTTATTACTTTTAGGGAAAACTGAAAAGAAAGTTGTAAACGTTTTGGGAGTACCTTGCTGTGTTATTTCTATAGAAAATCTGCACCTTATGTAACACCCTTCTCCCCCCCTCCCCTAAAGGGAGATTTGCATGTACCTGGTGTTTGTAGTGCTAACCTGTAGGTGTACAGAAAGCTGAGTGTCCGCTGTGTGTGTTTGGGAGTAGCAACAGGACAGAGTTTCAGCATTCCTCTCTCTTTGTGCAGCGCCTCCATCCTGCAGGGACCCTATTAGAAACAGGGGTAACCCTCCACAGGCACTCCTTCCTCCATAGAACACACAGCAGTGATGGTAGAACTTGGTTCTTTATTGCAGTGTTCACAGCTCATCTCCCATGCAAGAGAGGTATAGGTCATAGGCTAACCTATACCCCGCAGCTTCCACACATCTTTCCTGGGTCAAAGCATAGCTCGCAGCATGCTTCCCTAGAATTAGCCCAAGGAGCTTGAGGCCCCAAGAACCTATCCTCAGCTCCCTTACCCCCTGATGGGGTAAGGGAATCAAGCCATCTTCCTAAGGAGAGGCTATCTGGAAGAGAACCACAAAATTTAGGTGGATGCCATGTTTTATACCACAGGGGAGGGTCCCACTCCTTAGGCCCAGTAAGAGGGCAGCACACCTCCAGGAAACCCACCCCATGGTCACATGCTCCAACAGTCCCCAGCTAGCACCTGGAGACCGCAACAAATTATCAATCTCATGGTGAACACACATGCTGACTCATGTTATGAGGGTGTTAACCCCAACACTGCCTGCTCCTTACCAGGACCTACAGTGTTGGGGCCAAAGAAATAAGTAGCCTGGGGCATTAGGCTACACTTATTAAAAGCATTACTTTTTCCAACAGAAAATGATAATGTTACAAAACCGTGTCCACTTACGATCCAGCTTTTGAAATCATCAAAACCCATCTACACAGTCTGCAGATTGAAAAACGCAAGATCAATATCATGATTCCACACTTACATGTTTTTAAAGACATGACATAAATCATTTCTAATTGCTTAGATCTAAGGCATATGTGTGGGCCCTGTAAGATGGATGTGGGTATTTGAGGTTGGAGAATGGGTCTAGGTATTCCTCCCAGAGTTGGAAATGTGCGCCCCTGTGGAGAGAGAGGGATATTTACCTTTTGTATATCATAGTGGCTAGTGAGACATTGCAAGGCACTGCAAGTTGGTGTTGGGATCAATTACGGGGAATTACAGACCTGTAAGCCTAACATCAATAGTGGGGAAGCTACACATGCAGCAGCCGTTATTTTAAGGCATCATGGTGCCGTTTTCGTGTGCGCTGCTGTACTCCACGCGGCATGAATGTGGCCAATCGCCCAGGGCATGCGTGTTTATCGCGGTTGCTTTGTTTGAATTTTATGGATTGTGTGCAATTAAATGCAATGAAATGAATGAATTGTAATGTATACAGTACTGTGCTAATGTGTCAATTTCAGGTGTTTATAAGCCAGAACATAAAAAGGCCATTTTATGCACTCGCCTGCACTCGCGTCTTAAGGTGGTATGGTTGGAAGAAATCCCGCGCCATCACATGGGTATTCCGAGTTAGAAACCGCGTGATTTCATTAAATTATGGCCGCTGCATCTGTACTTGACGGTTTAGTATGGAATAATATCCAGGAATACCTAATGGAAAACAAAATTATTAGTAATAGTCAGCGTGGATTTATGAAAGATAGATTGTGCCAAACTAAACTTGTTAGTTTCTTCGAGGAGGTAAGTAGGAATTTAGACCAGGGTAAGGCAGTTGATGTGTACTTAGATTTTGCAAAGGCTTTTGATATGGTGCCACACAAGAGGTTAGTGCACAAAATAAAGGAAATTTGACTCCATAAAAATATTTGCACCTGGATTGAAAACTGGTTGAAGCATAGATAACAGAGTCATCATAAATGGAACTTTTTCAGGTGGGCCTAAAGTTCTGAGTGGAGTACCTCAGGGATCGGTACTGGGACTGATTTTTAACTCGTTTATTAATGACCTTGAGTTTGGCATAGAGAGCAAAGTCCCCTGTTTTCTTTTTTTTAACTTGTTAGCATGGAGAGCAAAGTCTCCATCTTTGCTGATGACACAAAATTAGGGAATGTAGTAAAATCAGAGCAGGATGTAATTTTTCTCCAGAAGGACTTGGATAGACTGGAAATTGGGCCAGCAAATAGCATATTAGGTTTAATACAGATAAATGTAAGGTTATACATTTGAGAAATAAGAATATACAGGCGAATAACAAATTAAATAGGGAAAAATTAGGTGAATCCTTCATAGAGATCCATGCTTGTAAACAGCAGGCTAAGCATGACCCCAGAACTGTGAGCTCCACCCTCCTGGCGCTCTCCTGCCCTGACCCCGAAACCAGACCCCACTATTCTACTGATTCATGATTTAGATCCCAGGTACAGGTTGGTCTCCACTCTCAACCTCTGCCTATGGTGTCTGTCTCCTTGACAGTACAAAGCAGCATACACAACCATAACAAATAGTAAGAGCACACCTTCAATATGGAGTATAGTTTTGGGCACCACTTCATAAAAAAATACATTATGGAACAAGAGAGTGCAGAGAAGAGCAACCAAATTAATAAAAGGGGTGGAAAACCTGACATGACCAGAGGCTTGCTAAATTAGATTTATTTACATTAGAAAAGAGGCGTCTAAGAGAGAATATGATAACTATATACAAATATATTCGGTTACAATATAAAGAGCTCTCAAAAGAACTATTCATCTCAAGGGCAGTATAAACGACACAGGGCCATCGCTTAAGTTTAGAGGAAAGGAGATTTCACCAGCAACAAAGAAAGGGTTCTTTACAGTAAGCATACTTACAATGTGGAATTCATTACCCATGGACCCCGTGCACCCCAAAACTGGAACAACCTACCGGACTCTCACATCCACCACCAGTTTAAGTTCTTTCAAAACTAAGGCTGTCTCACATTTTAATCTGGTCTGTAACTGTTTCGTAAGCCTATAATATACATCTTCTTTAATTGTGCATGCAATGTATTGTATATACTGTATACCCTGTTCATTTATGTAACTGTATTTGTAACCATGTATTATTTGTCATATTAACTATGCCCAGGACATACTTGAAAACGAGAGGTAACTCTCAATGTATTACTTCCTGGTAAAACATTTTATAAATAAATAAATAAATGGAGACTGTGATGGCAGATACAATAAATATCTTCAAAAAAAAGGTTGGATTTCTTTTTAGAAAGGAAAGGTATACAGGGATATACCAAATAATTAAACATGAGAAGGGTGTTGATCCAGTTAGTAATCTGAGGAATTACATTTTTCCATTTATGAGACAGCATTGGATGATGTTTCACTGGGTTTTTTTTTTGCCTTCCTCTGGATTAATATATTGTAAGTGTAACCTATCTTCCCCCCCCCCCCGGTCGCAGATTGGACCTCTAGGGTGTAGTGAGGGCTGGCTACGTGTATTATGGTGGTGCATACCTGCTTGGAACAGGAGGGCCTGAGTGTCCCGCGTTGGTATTGGGAACAACAGGGACAGGCTTCTGGGGTATATGCCTTCATCTTCTCTAGCAACGGTGCAGCGCCTCCATCTTCTGATGAGACCTATAGGGATAGGTTAAGATCCACCCAGAAGAAGCCCTGGTCCCAGGGCGAGTGATCTTAGACTCACACACACAGTCTCTTTATAAAAGCAGTAATGGTCTTTATTATCCTTCACAAGGATACAGCAACACTTCATGCACAGCGGCACACAGCAGTTCATATACAGCAATGCACTCCAATGTATAATTGCAGGCCTGTCCTCCTCTCCTCTCCTCCAGGCTGTACCCTAGCAGGATGGGCTGGTTAGGGGCTTCAATACCCCAACCCCCACCTCCAGGATATATTCTCTGGTTGAGGGTAGATGTCTTTCCCCTCACCCCATGAACAGGGTGAGGGGCATTGGTCCACCTCTATAGTTCCGTCCGCTCTACTCAGAAGGGCTCTGAGTATCTGTTCCAAGCACCGTTCTCACTCTAAGCATGGCTTCTCCTGTCACCATACAGAACTGCCACTCTGCTCTCCAGATTCTGACACATCAGCCAGACACTCCAACTCCACCGACTCAACACCTTCCAGAACTGACTCTCCACAGACTCAACTCCAACAGACTGACCTCACACACACACAGGACAGCCCACTAAATAGATACAGCCCTGCCCCTTATGATGTCAGCAGGACCTCCCCTCTGTCTCAGGCCTGCTACAGAGTCAGGGGCCTGCCTCTATCACAGCAAGGCAGTGCTTGATGTGGGGGGAAAACCCATGGTTACTACTGGCGCCTGCCCTTACCAGGGCTTACTCCAGTAGGAGAAGGATGAGTAGCCCGCTCTTACTTACAGGGGCTACATAAGTACAAATATAGGATAAAGTATCTGTCATCCAAATTTAGCATAGGTTGAACTTCACTTTAAGGGATGATGTCACATCCTTTAATCTAATTTAACATATCACAAAGTACATGAACCAATGGGATTCTCTTCAATCCCATTGGCTGTAATACCATGTGATATGAAACATATGCTTTTAAGGATGTGATGTACCTACCTTGGAGATGACGTCACATACTTAAAAAAAAAAAGAAGAGGCGGGCACATGATTCAGCGTCCAATCGGATTGGAGCTGTCTCATTCTGGTTCCATTAACCCTAATCATGAGGCTCATAACTGACAGGCGCGCAGGCAGCGTGTATTCCTGTTCAGTGTACATCTGGGCACAGTGCTAGTAATTGTGTATACCATCTATCACAGTAGAACTGTTTGTTCAACATTACTGTCATTGGAGACATACACTCATCTCTCTAAGGAGGACAATATAAGGAACAGTTCACCTGTGGAACTTTATATGTCTCTTTGGGTATTCTCTTAATTTTTGCTGCAGCAATCTCATCCCTTTTTTATATACATATTTTTATACCTTTGATCTGATACATCTGCCTTATTGGTCATAATTATCTGCTATTCATTTATTAAATTATTATATTTTATTTACAGGAGTGTGCACTCACAGTTTTTGTTTTTTTATATTATTAGGAATTAGTTTTTTCCTTGATGTGCTGCCTTTCCCATATATCATTTAATCCCTTGTCCTAGTCCTTGCCCACTACACATTTATATTATTCCCTGATTTACGGAGCACTGGTTTATTTTGTGTGTATGTATGTGTGGCAGGACGGCCTGTAGCCGAGGTCAGGGAACAGTCCACACGTATAGTTTCAGGATAATGAAAACGTTCAGTGGCTTTATTTCTCCACAGCATACATAACATGCGGGTACGCTGTCCCTTAAGCAAAACAAATCCTGCTCCACATTGGGAGGACTGACTAACACTCCAGGCCTATCTAGCAGGCTGGCTGGCTAAACCATAACCAAACCTTAAGTGTCTTTAAAGCAGTCAGGAAAAACAAATGAACAAGTCTCTTACTTTGGTTGCAGTAGTTAGCTTGATATATCCGTCTGGCTAGCAGCACATATAGCCATGTGCTCTGGTCTGGGGAAACAGCTACTGCCAGTAACAACATAATCTTATACCTTGCTGCTTCTCAGGTGTCAGCTTACATCCTGATTACCTAGCTTCCACCTGAGTTAACCCTTATGAATGCTGGATGAAGCACTCAGACATATGTCTCCCAGGCATAACTGATAGAGGTTGACTTCACCCTGTCACATACCTCCCCTGTTTGTGTGTGGCTAGTGTCCCACACAGCTGAAGCCTGACCCTCCACTCCTTCTCTTGACAAAAAATCAGCATTTCCATGGTCCTTTCCAGGTCTATGCTGAATATCAAAAGAGAAGGGTTGGGGGGCCATGTACCACCTTGTCAACCTTGAGTTTGTGTCCTTCATGGTGTTTAACCACTTCAAGGGCGCATGGTCAGTGACCAGGGTGAAGTGTACTCCGGTGACATAATGTCTCAAGGCCTCAATTGCCCATTTTACAGCGTGGCACTCCTTCTCAATGACGGAATAACTCACTTCCCTTGGGAACAGCTTCCGGCTGATGAACAGTATGGGGTGTTCAACACCATCAAATTGCTGGGACAGCACTGCTCCCAGTCCTACCTCTGAGGCATCCGTCTGGATGATGAAGGGCTCTTTAAAATCTGGGCTCCGAAGAGCGGGGCCCTCTGACAGGCTCTTTTATAGCATGTCAAAGTCGTCTTGGCACTCCCAAGACCATTTAACTTGGGTCGGGGCACTCTTTTTTGTCAGATCTGTTAGAGGTGCAGAAATTTCTGAAAAATTGGGGATAAACCGCCTGTAATACCCTGCTAACCCCAAAAGGGAGCGGACCTGTGTCTTTGTCTGTGGGGTGGGGACTTCCATTATGGCGGCCACCTTGCTAGCTGGTGGTCTTACTATCCCTCCCCCAACGGCATAGCCCAAGTATTTTGTAGTGGATTTACCCAGGGCACATTTTTTTGGATTTGCAGTGAGCCCTGCTTCTCTTAAGGACGTTAGGACTGCCCTTAACCTTTTAATATGAGACTGCCAGTGTCTGCTATAGATGACAATGTCATCCAAGTTGGCCGCGGCATATGCCCTATGGGGTCGTAGTACCTTGTCCATTAATCTTTGGAACGTGGCTGGAGCCCCATGTAACCCAAATGGCATAGTGACGAATTGGTATAAACCGAGAGGGGTGGCGAAGGCAGTTTTGCATTTGGATTCTTCCGCTGGAGGTATCTGCCAATATCCTTTCATGAGATCTAGGATGGAGATATACTCTGCTTTACCAAGCGAGTCAAGCAATTCATCCACCCTAGGCATTGGGTATGCATCAAATCTGGATACAGCATTTACCTTTCGCAGATCCACGCAAAACCTCACCTTCCCATCTGGTTTAGGGACCATCACTATAGGGCTACACCATTCGCTGTGGGACTCCTTGATCATGCCCAATTCCAACATGTCTATTATCTCCCTCTCTACCAGGTCTTTTCGGCCCTCTGGCAATCTATAGGGACGGGACCGTACTTTTACGCCAGGTTCTGTCTTAATCCTATGGGACACTAAATCAGTCTGCCCTGGCAGTTCAGAAAAAAACATCTGGGAACTGGTCACATAATTCTAGTAGGTCTGACCTTTGTTCCATTGTTAACTGCCCTCCCATGGGAACCTGATGGTCATTGTACGTACTACCCTTTGGAAGCTGTGGACCCAAATCCGTCTCTCCTTCCCGAGGGTGGATGAACAGCGATCTCATCGTTTTCCAGGGTTTCAGGAGGTTTACGTGGTAGATTTGTTTACCCTTCCTGGACCCTGGTTGAGAGATCTCATAGTTCACCTCCCCGGTGTGGCGGAGAACTTGGAAAGGACACTGCCACTTCGCAAGGAGTTTACTCTCGGATGTCGGTAGTAGTAGTATCACTTGGTCCCCAGGTTGGAAGACCCTCAAGCGAGCATTTTGGTTGTACTGCCTTTCTTGACGTTCTTGAGCAGATTGTAGGTTTTCATTAGCAAACCGACCTATCATGTCTAGGCAGTTTCTAAGGTCCACGATATACTGAAGGGTATTCTTGGAGGGGGAGGACTCCTCCTCCCAGGATTCCTTCAGTAGGTCGAGAATACCCCGAGGTTGGCGTCCATATAGGAGCTCAAACGGGGAGAAGCCTGTGTATGATTGGGGAACTTCTCGTACCGCAAACAACAGGAAAGGGAGAAGTTCATCCCAAGCTCGCTTTTCAGTGTCCACAAACTTTCTAAGCATGGTTTTTAAAGTACTGTTAAATCTCTCTACCAATCCATCAGTCTGAGGATGGTAGACCGAGGTCCTGACGGATTTTACCTCCAATAACTTCAGGACATCCTGCATTAACTTTGCCATGAAATTTGTTCCCTGGTCAGTTAACATTACTTGGGGCAGTCCTACCCTAGAGAACAGTTCTATCAGCCTGTGAGCAACCTGTTTAGCAGTGGCTGATCTCAGAGGGAAGGCCTCAGGATATCTGGTGGCATAATCTACAACAACGAGTATAAATTTATGTCCCTTTGAAGAGGGTTCTAAAGGTCCGACCAGATCTACCCCAATTCTCTCGAATGGGACGGCTACCAAGGGCAGAGGGACCAAGGGAGTCGGCTTCTGTCCTTTTTGGCTAGTTAACTGGCATTCAGGACATGTCTCACATAGTTTCATGATGTCACCATGTATGCCTGGCCAGTAAAACCGGGACAAGATGCGGTCCGTGGTCTTATCTCTGCCCAAATGACCACCCCATGGCAGAGTATGGGCTAGGGTGAACACTGTTTTAATCAACCCTTTAGGGACTAGCATCTGTCGAATGACCTCCCCTGTTTGTGTAACCTTATTCACACAATATAGAATGTCATTTAACAGTTCAAAATGTGGAAACACTCTTACACCTTGTTCGTCCATTATCTTGTTGTTGACCTGTACCACCTTCTCATATTGTCTAGCCAGAGCTCGGTCTTCCCTCTGCCTCTGACAGAAGTCAGTAAGATCCAGGTCTGGCAAAATTCCCGTATCTATCTGTTCCCCCACCCTGGTCATCTCCGGCCATGACCTGCAGTCTTTTGGGCTGACTAATGTTACCAAGAGTCCCAGCCTTTCTTAACCAGTCCTCTTTTTCCGCACGTCTCTGTTTACGTGTCTTTGGGACGTGGTGTCTACAGGGAAAAATCTCTGGGGAAAAAGGAAACAAGTCTCCGGGCTTCTCCGGAACCAGAGAAGTAGGCTCCGTAGGAGTAGGGGCCAACAATGTTTCGAAGTAGGGCCAGTCTCGGCCAAGTAGAACAAGAGCATGTAGCCAGGAAGCAACTCCCACTGGTAAGCTAGCCTCTTGATCCTTGATACGCAGTAGAACGTTCGCGGTCGGGTATCTCTTTGTATCCCCATGGATACATTCGATATTCCAAGGAGAGTCATAGGATAGTCTGTTGCTTGGAATTAGGCCCTCTAGGATCAGGGTTTTTCCAGATCCCGAGTCCAGCATGGCTTTTACTATTTTCCCCTCCAAAGATGCTGGGACTAACCATGGATTGTGGTCCCCTCTGAGAGAAGCTGTGGCAGTGGTTCTGCCATATGAACAGTCCATCTCATCATCTCCTGAGTCCACAAACTCGGTCGTCAGCGGAAGCTCTCGATGGGGCTCGGTGTTTGGACCTCTCCGCTGTTGGATGGGATCCTCCCTTCTGGTTGGTGGAGGTATCCTCTCCACCAGCTGGGTGACGGAAGTCTAGGTTCTCGGGGAATACTGTGGTTGTCTGGCTCCCTTGAGTGATCCAATGGCCTCGGACCCAGGACGGGCGTCTCTGCGGGAGTTTGTACCAGGAACCCTCCGAGAGGGGAAAGGGTCTTCCGATCGGGTTGACTGGACCTCCCGAGCTAGCGGGTTGTAGACCCCCCGATTGTCTGCTCGCCTGCCTCTGGTATCACCGGAAGCAACTGGTGTTTGCACGGACCGTTCCCAGCTATGCTGTTGGGTGTCGTCGCCAAGGAAGTTTTCCACCAAGCGGACCGCTGAATCCAGGGAAAATGCAGCGTGTCTTTTTACCCAGGAGTGGGAGGAGGAGGGCAGTATCTGTATGAACTGCTCGAGCGCAAACTGTTCAAGGATCTCTGACTTGGTATGCTTCTCCGGTTGTATCCACCTGGTACACAAGTCTACTAAGCGGTGGGCTACGACCCGGGTTCTGTCTCTGTTTGTATATTTGACTGTCTGGAACCGCTGACGGTAGGTCTCTGGAGTAAGGCCTAGGCGATCCAGAATAGCAGCCTTTAGTTGCTGATAGTCCATGGCTGCGTCTGCTGGAAGAGCTTGATAGGCTGCCTGAGCTTTTCCTATGAGGAGTGGAGCCAGAGTCGTTACCCAGTGTTTAACTGTCCAGCCGTGGGCCGTGGCTACCCTTTGAAAAGTGAGGAGAAATGCCTCTGGGTCGTCGGTTGGCTTCATTTTAGGCAGCATCACCGGTGAGTTATTTGGAACCCCTGGTCTGCTTGGGGCTGGGCCTTCGGCCACAGTTGGAGTAGCTTTTCCTCTTGCCGGGCCTGTTGCTCATCTTGCTGGGCTTGTCGCTCAGCTTGCTAAGCTTGATGTTCAGCTTGCTTCTCTGCTAGCTGGAGCTGTTGCTCAAGGAACTGAGAAAAAATTGTCTCCATTTTTTTTTTCTGTGTGGCCCTTCAGATACAGGGGCCGTCCGACATCCCACTTCTGACACCACCTGTGGCAGGACGGCCTGTAGCCGAGGTCAGGGAACAGTCCACACGTATAGTTTCAGGATAATGAAAACGTTCAGTGGCTTTATTTCTCCACAGCATACATAACATGCGGGTACGCTGTCCCTTTAAGCAAAACAAATCCTGCTCCACATTGGGAGGACTGACTAACACAGCAGGCCTATCTAGCAGGCTGGCTGGCTAAACCATAACCAAACTGTAAGTGTCTTTTAAGCAGTCAGAAAAAACAAATGAACAAGTCTCTTACTTTGGTTGCAGTAGTTAGCTTGATGTAATCATCTGGCTAGCAGCACATATAGCCATGTGCTCTGGTCTAGGGCAAGCAGCTACTGCCAGTAACAACATCATCTTATACCTTGCTGCTTCTCAGGTGTCAGCTTACATCCTGATTACCTAGCTTCCACCTGAGTTAACCCTTATGAGTGCTGGATGAAGCACTCAGACATATGTCTCCCAGGCATAACTGATAGAGGTTGACTTCACCCTGTCACAGTATGTATATATATACTGTGTGTGTGTGTGTGTATATATATATACAGTAGGACCCCGCTTTACAGCGCTCCGCTTTACGGCGTTCCACTCATACAGCATTTCCCAATGTTTACCCATGTTCATTAAGTTCGGCGCTTGTTCTGTTTTTCCGGCCATTTTCGGTATGATGTGCACAGCAGCAAAGTATCCGGCTGTCACTAAACAATGCCACCCCCCCTGCTTATCACGCCACCCCCCCTGCCTTTCATGCCCCCTTGCCTTTCACGCCACCTCCCCTGCCTTTCACGCCACCCCCCCTGCATTTCATGCCACCCCCCCTGCATTTCATGCCACCCCCCTGCCTTTCACGCCACCACCCCCTGCCTTTCACGCCACCCCCCCTGCATTTCACGCCACCCCCCTCCCTGCCTTTCATGCCCCCCTCCCTGCCTTTCACGCCCCCACTGCCTTTCACGCCCCCCTCCCTGCCTTTCACGACCCCTCCCTCCATTCCTTTCATGCCCCCACTCCCTGCCTTTCACGCCCCCCCCTCCCTGCCTTTCACGCCCCCCCTCCCTGCCTTTCACGCCCTACCCCTGCAATCCCGGGTATATCAGCTAGTATATATATATATATATATATATATATATATATATACACACACACACACACACTATATATGGAAGAAAGCAGTATAGGTTATTTCGGTGTAGTATAGGGCAGTTAAGATATATAGGGTAAGTAAGATATTCAGTTCCAGAGTGTGAGACAGACACAGAGAGAGGGTGAGAGAGAGAGAGGGGGTGAGAGAGAGGGGGTGAGAGAGAGAGAGAGGGAGAGGGGGTGAGAGAGAGAGAGAGAGGTTGTGAGATGAGAGAGAGAGAGAGAGAGGGTGAGAGAGAGAGAGAGGGTGAGAGAGAGGGTGAGAGAGAGAGGGGGTGAGAGATAGAGGGGGTGAGAGAGAGGGGTTGAGAGAGAGGGGGTGAGAGAGAGGGGGTGAGAGAGAGGGAGAGGGGTGAGAGAGAGAGAGAGAGAGAGAGAGAGGGAGAGGGGGGATAGAGAGAGAGAGAGAGAGAGGGGGTGAGAGAGAGAGAGGGGGTGAGAGAGAGGGAGGGTGAGAGAGAGAGGGGGTGAGAGAGAGAGAGGGGGTGAGAGAAAGAGGGGGTGAGAGAGAGAGTGGGTGAGGGGGAGAGAGGGGGTGAGAAAGAGAGGGGGTGAGAGAGAGAGGGGGTGAGAGAGAGAGGGGGTGAGAGAGAGAGGGGGTGAGAGAGAGAGAGAGGGGGTGAGAGAGAGAGAGAGAGAGGGGGTGAGAGAGAGAGAAGGTGAAAGAGAGAGGGGCTGAGAGAGAGAGAGGGGGTGAGAGAAAGAGAGAGAGGGGGTGAGAGAGAGGGGTGAGAGAGAGGGGGTGAGAGAGAGAGGGGGTGAGAGAGAGAGAGGGGCGAGAGAGATAGAGGGCTTGATTGGGTGGGGTGACAGGGTGACTGGGTGGGGTGACAGGGTGATGGGGTGGGGGGTGACGGGATGGGGGTTGACGGGGTGGGGGGTGACGGGGTGGGGGGTGACGGGGTGGGGTGGGTTGTGATGGGGTGGGGGTGACGGAGTGGGGGGTGACGGGGTGGGTTGTGATGGGGTGGGGGTGACGGGGTGGGGTGACGGGATGATGGGGTGATGGGGTGGGGGGGGTGATGGGGTGGGGGGTTGGGGGGTGATGGGGTGGGGGGTTGGGGGTTGATGGGGTGGGGTGATTGGGATGATGGGGGGGTGATTGGGGGGTGATTGGGGGGGGTGATTGGAGTGATTGGGGGGGTGATGTGACACTTCTGGTATCCTACACACACACACACACTCTCCCATGCACACACACACACACTCTCTCTCTCCCCCCCTACACACACACACACACACACACACACACACACACACACACACACACACACACACACACACACACACACACACACACACACACACACACACACACACACACACACACACACACACACACACACACACA